>NW_026708279.1:0-79872 GCF_902713425.1 Acipenser ruthenus
ATTCGTTTTTGAATTACATGTCATTACTCTGATGGTGACGGCACAAGTGACACATTTCGAAGTGCTCCGGCACAATAAAATTTAGGCTTTAAAACTGATAATACTATGTTTGGATAAACTTCCCTCAAACAGCAAAGTAAACAGCCTCCATACTTCATAATGTAGAGAATCTCTTTTGGCTGTATCGACAATACATATGAGATGCAGCATAAACGAACAGCCTGGATCCTCCAGCCATGAAGTCATGCGTACGCAGCTTTTAATTGACGTCATCATTATACTGCCAAAGGCAAGCTCATTCATCTGAACACCCCAATCACATGATCACAGCGTACCTTATCGGAATACAGCCGATGGAAACTTCATAAGACCCCCATCAAACAATTACTATTAACAATAACAATAAACGTAACAAAGCAAAAATGTCAATTTGACATAACCTATGTATTTTTGTTTTATAAATTCAAATTTGAAAGAAAAGCAAAACAGTAATCTCCCTAATACCAACACACTCTTTGTATGCTGGACATTTTGAAAGAGTGTTGATGAAGATTTATTATTTAAATACAGATGACTGTAGTACGCGATTGCAATAGGAATGTCAGATGATATGGTAATATGCATATCACTGTGTGCATTATTACATATTATTATAGTTATCCATATCACACTGTATGACATTTCCCCAATAATAATGCATCTCAGTAGCTGATAAAAGAAGCATATGAGGAATATTTCTATGTAACTGGGTTCAGAAAATAATGATGAAGATTATTTAAATCAATGTGTGGGAGCTCCCCAGGAGCAGATCTTGAAATGTATTTATTTGAAAAAAACACTAATTATGCCTTGATTTGATTAAACCATCATTATTTAATAGATTGTTTAAAAACATTATTACAGACATTTACCAGATGAATAATGACGTCTATTACAACCTGCGCACGCATTACATGGCTGGAGCTGCATGACGAGAGCTGCATGGCTATATTTATAAGGTGGGGAGAATTGTGGGTTAACCCAGATGAGTGAAGTACAAGTGATCCAGGGAATGGGAAAGTACAGGAACCCTCTGCTTTCCCAGGACAAGACAAACACTCCTGGAAGAAGGAAACTTTTCACAATCCGTGTCATTGTTTATAACATGATTATGGTAATTAATGAGAAACTTTACTAATGTTTGGGACGTCGTGCATCATGGAACTCGATATAATTGGCCATTCTTAATTGAGAAGAAATGGGGTAAAATAATTTGTCACTGAAAAAAAGGATTCTTACTAACTGACTGAATTTTTGAGTGTGTCAATCTTCTTTTATGAAATGAAAAGAGGGATCTTTGAACTGTGCTTCTGATGCAGCTGAATACCGGTTTCCAAAGGCTCTGCTAACCGATGCCAAGGTCACCATTGATAACATCCATCTGCAGAATAATGACCAACAATGCAAAGCACAAGATGCAGGAAACTGGGTGGTGGTGAGGGTACTATTCAGCGCGTGTGGAACTGCGTCTCGGGTAAGGCTGTTCCTTCATATTATAATGGGAAATTAAATAAATAGTTTTAGTATGTATTTCACTTGTACAGTACCATAGGTTATATGTATGTCAATAGAAAACAGGTTTGCTTTCAAGTGACACCAAATACTGGTTAGTTTTATAATGAATTTGCATTGCAGTAAGGTTTTGGTCATTACAAATTTAGCAATTTGTACAATTGTAAACTGATAATTACTAA
Source organism: Acipenser ruthenus (assembly GCF_902713425.1). Taxonomy (NCBI): domain Eukaryota; kingdom Metazoa; phylum Chordata; class Actinopteri; order Acipenseriformes; family Acipenseridae; genus Acipenser; species Acipenser ruthenus. The sequence goes on from NW_026708279.1 coordinate 1,734, forward strand.
AATACTTAGAATACTTAAATACCTAGCTCATGTTGGGTAAATGTTTTATGCAAATGCAATGCAATTGACATTAGTAATATTCTGCACTCACAATGGTATCCTGCAGAACACACAGGATGGACTCTACAAGCATCTGCATCAATAAAATGGTCTCTGTACTGACCTGTACTTAGATCCAGGGCTCAAGCCTTTGAATTACTACTGTACTCTAATGTTGTGAAACCTTTGATCTGCAGCATATTATGAAGAGTGCAGTACTGTATATGGTACTATTGACTGTGTTGTGCTTTGCACCAGCATCAAAATGTGTTACTTAACCTTTTAATTGGGATAAATCATTTGTAATTTGTAAGACGTTTGTAACAATTTAATTTGTAAGAAGTTTCACATTTTCTCATCAGAGATTTAAAAAAAAAAAAAAAAAATCCCTGTCATAGCATAGGCTTCTTCTCGTATGACACTGTGCAGTCAGTTATGTGCTTCTGCCCTAGTGGTACCATTGTTAAAGTTTGGTTTCAGGTAAATGTTTTTAACATATCATTAATAAAATGTATCTTGTAAAACTAAAATGGCCGTGGCTAGTGGGTGCTGAGCACATGCTAATTGTTTTCGGTGGGTGCTTGAGCCCCGGAGCACCCATGGAGCACCCAGTGCCTATTACCCCGTTTACACTACCACACCCGAGCCGAGCTGGGTCTGGAGCTGGAGCTGGCTTGCATGGTTCGCATTTACATTAAAGAAAGGCGAGCCGAGCGACTGACGTACACATAATGAACGTACTGAGTAGCAAGTTGATGATGCAATATGTATGCAATCCATACACATAAGCAAAACATTTGATTTGTCAGTTTCTAGCGAGTAAATATTTTTGCCAAATGTGTAAAACAGGGATGTATGCGGAAATATATTTATAATTTAAAAAATAAACCAAAAAGGTGTGGAGCCCTCATGGTACGGGTGTGCTAGTGTAAACGGGGTATTTGTGTCATAGCATTCAGCATATCTAAAAGAATCTAGAACACCATCAAACCCTTCTTTTAACGTTATCACATTGCTTTTTCAGGTGGAAGGAAACAAGATAGTTTATTCCAACACGGTTTATGGCACTGTTACAGACACCCCAATACCTGTACGTCGTCTTGAGATCCCTTTAACATGCGAGATGACGGCTAATGAGACCTTCAGTTTTCAGTTCAACCCTATGGTTGAGGGTATGGCTGAATCAGGGTAAATACAAGGTCTCTCTACACTTATTCAAAACTAAAGCCTTTAATGATCCAGTCACGGAATTTCCCTATGAAGTGGATCTGAGTGGGAGGCTCTACATTGAATTTGTTGTGGATTCTAAGGATACAAGCCTCCAGGTATCTGCAGATTCCTGCTACTCCTCACCCACAGACACCAAGGGAAAGGACACCTACACCATCATTAAAAACAGGTACGTCTGGTGCTAAACACAAACTTCTTTTACCCAGACCTCATTGAATTTCTAAAATCTGGGGATCCCCGAGTGTCTCTTCTGGTAAAAGCACAGGGTGAGACAGCACAGGTTTGTCTCTTGGCAGTGTTAGGAAGGCTAAGATGGAAGGCATTGCTTTTCCTCATCACTTTTATAATGGATCCTGACAGCCAGGCACATGATTTATTAACAGAGACTGTTATCCAGGGCAACTTACAATACATATATATACAGTACTGTGCAAAAGTTTTAGGCAGGTGTGACAAAATGCTGTAAAGTAAGAATGCTTTCAAAAATAGACATGTTAATAGTTTATATTTAACAATTAACAAAATGCAAAGTGAGTGAACAAAAGAAAAATCTACATCTAATCAATATTTGGTGTGACCACCCTTTGCCTTCAAAACAGCATCAATTCTTCTAGGTACACTTGCACACAGTTTTTGAAGGAAATCGGCAGGAAGGTTGGCCCAAAAATCTTGGAGAACTAACCACAGTTCTTCTGTGGATTTAGGCAGCCTCAGTTGCTTCTCTCTCTTCATGTAATCCCAGACAGACTCGATGATGTTGAGATCAGGGCTCTGTGGGGGCCATACCATCACTTCCAGGACTCCTTGTTCTTCTTTACGCTGAAGATAGATCTTAATGACTTTCGCTGTATGTTTGGGGTCGTTGTCATGCTGCAGAATAAATTTGGGGCCAATCAGATGCATCCCTGATGGTATTGCATGATGGATAAGTATCTGCCTGTACTTCTCAGCATTGAGGAGACCATTAATTCTGACCAAATCCCCAACTCCATTTGCAGAAATGCAGCCCCAAACTTGCAAGGAACCTCCGGCATGCTTCACTGTTGCCTGCAGACACTCATTCGTGTACCACTCTCCAGCCCTTCGCGAACAAACTGCCTTCTGCTATAGCCAAATATTTCAAATTTTGACTCATCAGTCCAGAGCACCTGCTGCCATTTTTCTGCACCCCAGTTCCTGTGTTTTCGTGCATAGTTGAGTCGCTTGGCCTTGTTTCCACGCCGGACAGTAGATGGGTGTACCAGGGTCCCACTGTTTTCTGCCAATTCTGAGCTGATGGCACTGCTGGACATCTTCCGATTGCGAAGGGAAGTAAGCATGATGTGTCTTTCATCTGCTGCAGTAAGATTCCTTGGCTGACCACTGCGTCTACGGTCCTCAACGTTGCCTGTTTCTTTGTGCTTCTTCAAAAGAGCTTGGACAGCACATCTGGAAACCCCTGTCTGCCTTGAAATTTCTGCCTGGGAGAGACCTTGCTGATGCAGTATAACTACCTTGTGTCTTTTTTCTGTGCTCAGTCTTGCCATGGTGTATGACTTTTGACAGTAAACTGTCTTCAGCAACCTCACCTTGTTAGCTGAGTTTGGCTGTTCCTCACCCAGTTTTATTCCTCCTACACAGCTGTTTCTGTTTCAGTTAATGATTGTGTTTCAACCTACATATTGAATTGATGATCATTAGCACCTGTTTGGTATAATTGTTTAATCATACACCTGACTATATGCCTACAAAATCCCTGACTTTGTGCAAGTGTACCTAGAAGAATTGATGCTGTTTTGAAGGCAAAGGGTGGTCACACCAAATATGGATTTGATTTAGATTTTTCTTCTGTTCACTCACTTTGCATTTAGTTAATTGATAAATATAATCTATTAACATGTCTATTTTTGAAAGCATTCTTACTTTACAGCATTTTTTCACACCTGCCTAAAACTTTTGCACAGTACTGTATATATATTTAAAATACATATATATATATATATATATATATACACAGTGGCTCTCAAAAGTATTCACCTTCCTTGGACTTTTCCACATTTTATTGTGTTACAACATGGAATCAAAATGGATTTATTTAGGAGTTTTTGCCACTGATCAACACAAAAAAAGTCGATAATGTCAAAGTGAAAAATAAAATCTACAAATTGTTCTAAATGAATTACAAATATAAAACAGAAAATAATTGATTGCATAAGTATTCACCCCCTTGAGTCAATATTTGGTAGAGGCACCTTTGGCAGCAATTACAGCCATGTCTATTTGGATAAATCTCTACCAGCTTTGCACATCTGGACACTCCAATTTTTGCCCATTCTTCTTTGCAAAATTGCTCAAGTTCCATCAAGTTGGATGGGGATCCAAATAGACTCATGGTTCACCTTTTTATTAAAAAAAGGCCACAAAATACAAATACAAATATAGCTATGTCTGTTTCTTAAATCCTGTTATGCAAAAGTGTACAGAATATACTGTATATATATGTAGCAAGTGGGGGGTGAGGGGGTCTTTAGAGAGAGTGACAATTGGAAACCATGTATACCAATTAACCCTAAAGCCAGACTACGCCACTGAAGGTATTACGCCTTCAGAATTTAGTTTTAATTTACCAGATCACTCAAAATACACAGGTTCGTTATATAGGGCATTAAAACATTATACTGGGCAAAGACAAGGAGTGACAAACAAGAGATCAAAGTATAACACTTTATTTATGAAACACAGCTTCTGTTAAAAGATCACATGCATGATTAAAATACAGGACTCACAATAGCAGGCAAGTAACAAGAGTATATTACAATTAACATCAATGAAATAATCCACAATCAGGTTTCAAAACAGGTAGGCTACAATTACTAGCAGTGGGATAATTAGAAATTGAATTCAGTGCAAATACAATTACCATCAATGAAGTAGTTAAAGATTACATTTCATACAGATAATTGTACAGTTAAACAGACAGCTCATGGAATCAGGACAATTGTGGTAAAACAAGTAATTAGTACCCTAAACAGTTAAACATAATACTAGAACCAAATAACTGGTGCACTCCAAACCAAATGAATATCACACAAAATAATAATAATCCACCACACAAAAATAACCCACAATACAGCAAATCACTCTCCAATAACATTGCTACCAGTGTTACTCTCATTCAGTGAGGATACAGATTAACATGGGGTACTATAGTAAGCACTGAATTACTCGAGTTCACTCTAACCCAATAGAACACCAATCAATCCCCTTTAAATAACCTAAGCTAAGAAAGTACACATTTTCCTTCTAACGGGCAGCGTGCAAGGCTCCGGGAATACAGACGCACACAACTAATTTCAAAACGTTTATAAGCTTAACGCCTATAAGGACTCTCAAATACTACATCAGCCCAAACTTTTCCCAACGCAGGTACAGGTTGATTACAACCACAGACTGCTTAACAGCCATATACACAGCTTTAACTGAAACAGTTTAGACCAAAAGTGAGCTCAAAACGATTATACTACCTCCATTCACAGGGCATACTCGCAAAGAAACGTGTGGAGCCGACATTCCCGCAGCCTTGCAACTCCCGTGACTCCGTTTACACGGCCCTTTAAATGGTAATGAGGTGAAACGATTTATCCAATTGAATGCAGTTAATCAATTACACCTGCCACATTCTCTCAGTGATGAAACTCACTTAACAGGTAGCACCCACTACATATAATCTAAATAAATGTACGTTATCATTCTTTATTGCCTTTGTATATCTGTAACTGAGAGAACTCCACTTTCTGCCATGTGAACACTCTGAATGGGCACACTCAGTGGCCTTGATTGTTTATAATGAGGGTCATAACATCTTATGTATTTTTTTATTATTATTCATTTAAGTAATTTTAAATTTAGCGTGGTCACATAACAGAGCACGGGACCAGATATAAGCAGTCCATTGAAATTGCTAGTCTTTTAAGTGGGCACAGGAGATTCTGCTTCTTTCTCATGGCTAATGTAGCCTGTCCAAAAAACATAATGTACAGGTAGTGGACAAAAAAGTGGAAACACCAATGTAAAGTCACTTAATAGGGCGTTGGGCCACTATGGTATCCTGCTCTGTGGAGTTCTCGATGGACCATTTTTGATGAAACTGGCTGCTCGCGCCCCAGGTTGAAATTTACAGTCAATTGAGCTGCAGTTGCTTGCCTGTTTTGCCTTGCACTTCGAATTAATGCACAGATATTACGATCCTGGAGTATGCGCTTCCACCTGCTGTTGCCCTTTGCTGATGATGTCTTTCCCTCGGAGTACCATGCCGACATCACCTTAGACACCGTTGCTCGTGAAACATCAACAAGTTGAGCTGTCTTGGTTACTGAAGCTTCTGAAAAACACACCCCAACAATCACCCCTCTTTCAAACTCACTGAGGTCTCCTCTTGCATAATTATAGGCAACCAGGCCTGTCTAGCATTTTTATACATGATCCTAAGCATGCTGGGATGTTATTTGCTTATTTAACGCATGAGCCACACCTGTGTGGAAGCCCTTGCTTTCAATATACTTGGTGTCCCTCATTTACCCAGGTGTTTCCATTTTTTTTTGTCCACTACCTGTATGTTATGTGATAGAGTGCATCACAAGTTTTGGGTTAGGTGAAATGATCTGTCAGTGTCTGAAGCATTAGGATAACTCTAAAGGAAGTGTCCCGTGGCTCATCAGATGTGATTTACTGTAACAGTAAAACTTCTTTTATTTAGGAAAGAGGTCATCGAGAGGATGAAGCTAGTGTCTTGCTGGTGCCCTCTGCATATTGTGCCAGCTACCATTCTTATCCTGGTGATACACTAGAAATACTAATCAAGACAAAGGCCCAGTATACCAGACAAGGGGTGAAAATGCAAGTGTAAATATCTTCATGTATATGGAAATTTGAATTTGCTCAATGCAAATATGATGCATTTACTACCAAACTAAATACAAATGCAAATATGTGATGAATACCAAATGCATTTCAAATACACTTCCATACAACAGATATTAGTTGATTGAGCTCTCAATTACTTCATTGAACCCTCAGTTGAACTAATTCAATTTACTATGTCTAATATTGTATTAAGTAACTTGAAATCTTCAATTGTTTACATGTATAAGTGAAACCATTTAATGCCCTTACAAAGAGTTTAATGGTATTGTGTGAGTGCTCTTGAATAGAGGACCCAGATCAGGTCCCCAACAAAGTACTGCCACCTGGTGATCTTGCAGCCTGGACGCTAGTGGTAGCTAATGGAGCAACTATTGATCCTGGTGAAGGTGTTCCAACCTCAAGCTTTCAGGAGAAGCTTACAAAGCTGCTGCAGGAAGAAGGGAAGACGTTGCGTGAGGCCCAGGCTCTATACCCAGCTGAAGCATTGCAAACCACGTCCCCTGAAGCCATACTTCGTGCAGTTGGAGACGTTTTAGAGAAAACGACGAAATCACACAACGAGACTAATGCGTATCGGCGGTTACGAACATTCTCAGGAAGCATTCCTACTCCCTCGGGAGAGGAGGGTTTTGATAGTTGGATGGATCAAACCCGTCTTATGGTTCAAGAGTGTGACTGCTCCAGTAGAGAGAAAAGGAGGAGAATTGGGGAGAGCTTGAAAGGAGCTGCTTTGGAGATTATTCAAGCAGTGAGGGACGCCAACCCTGATGCTAGCCCGATGGACTACCTGGAAGCACTTGGACGCACGTTTGGAACCCCTGAGTCTGGTGAGGATCTTTATTTTGCATTCAGATCATTAAGACAACAGCCTGGAGAAAAGCTGTCTGATTTTTTGAGGAGGCTAGAGAGGTCTTTAAAGAAAGTAGTGCTGAAAGGAGGCATTGCGTCAAGCCGCATTTATCTTGTGAGCATTGAACAGCTTATACGAGGTGCTACTGAGTCTGAGCTGATGCTGATACTGGTGAGATTAAGGGAAAGGAAGGATAACCCCCCTTGCATTCCTGACTCTCCTGAATGAAAGAGGAGGAGCAAGAAGCTGCTCGTCATAAACTGAGCACCAGTGTAAAGCGGATACAAGTCAGAGATGACGAGAACCTGAAACGGTCTGTTTCATGAACTGAAAGCTCAAGTTAAAGAGTTGCAAACTGGCTTTGTTGCCATGATGATGTAGCATAGTCAGTCAAAGGAATCAAGTGTTACTGGAAGTCAAGCAAAGAAGGTTAAGCCTGTTACATTGCAGCCTGATCAAGACTGTGAGATAGAAGCATTGAAGCGTCAGGTACAAGACTTGCAAAAGAAGGTCACTGTATTGAATATGACACCAGTACCATCAATTGTGGACGGGCAAATGCTGAGAACCGCTGGAGCAGCTCGTGCCCACAACAGCAGTAGGCCTCAGGCAGCTAAAGAGTCTGGGGATTACTTCTGCTATCGCTGCGGAGAAGATGGGCATATCGCCAACAAATGCAGCACACCGGAAAACCTTGCTAGGGTGACTAAAAAGCTCATTCGTTCCCTGCGTAAGATGAAACGTGAACAGAGAGGACTAGGCAAGGAGCCTGCCGAGTCTCCTAAGGTGAACTGCTCGGTCAGGAAGAATGCAATAGCCTTAAAGAGGACATGCCACCTTCCCAAAGGGCTAATTGGACCATCATCAGTGATCACAGTGAAGATTTGTGGATGGCCATGTCGTGCTCTGCTAGATAGTGGTTCACAAGTGACCATTATCTTTGATAAGTGGTACTCTCGGTTTCTACCACACCTGCCCATTCACCCAGTCGAAGGATTGGCCATCTGGGGCCTGAGTGACACCAGCTATCCCTATAGAGGATACGTAGTATTAGATTTAGAATTTCCCAAAGATGTTGCAGGAATTCATGTCTATCTCTGTTTTGGCTTTGATCTGCCCAGAACCACGTAGCGCTGAGCAGGTACCTGTCATAATTGGGACTAATGCAAGTATGTTTCAACGTCTAGCCAAACTCTGTGAAGAGACAGCTGGCCCTGACTTTGTTACCTCTCTGCATATCCACCCTTTGTGTTCTCAAGCTTACAGAAAACAGTGGGAACCAAGGAGTAAACTGCAAGACGACTGCATCGGTCAAGTGAAGTGGTTGGGCTCGGGACCACTGACTATTGTGCCCAGAAGCGAGTGTAATGTTATCTGTGGAGTCCGCAGTCCCCTGCTGTTGGAAAAGGGCATCTTCATGATTGAGACACCGCCTAACATAGCACTGCCAAAGTGGGTGTTAGTACAACCTGGAATCCTACCAGCCTCGGCCATTGATGTCAACAGGCTTACTGTTAGATTGAGGAATGAATCGATGAAAGAAACCACATTGCCTATATGGACAGTGCTGGCCCACCTATACAAGACGGACACAGTAGCTCAGGCTCAAAGACAGGACCAACAGATACCTGCCCTTGATCCCCAGCTGTTTGATTTTGGGACATCTTCCATTCCAGAGACGTGGAAGGAGAGACTGAGCAGAAAACTGGCTGAACGAGCCAATGTATTCTCAACTCATGAGTGGGACGTGGGACTGGCTGCAGGAGTTGAACACCCCATCCGGCTTAGTGACTCAAGACCTTTCAGGGAGAGGTCACGAAGACTTGTTGGCAGCAGGCATTATTAAGGAGTCTCGTAGCCCATATGCCTCAACCATAGTTGTAGCCAGGAAAAAGAACGGATCAGTACGAATGTGCATAGACTATTGCACTTTGAACAGCAGGACCATACCAGACCAGTACACCATGCCGCGCATTGATGACGCGTTGGACTGTTTGTCTGGTAGCAAGTGGTTTTCAGTACTAGATCTGCGCAGCGGATATTACCAGATACCTATGGCAGAGGAAGACAAGGAGAAGACAGCATTCATTTGTCCTCTTGGTTTCTACCAATTCGAACGTATGCCGCAGGGTATCACGGGTGCCCCAGCCACTTTTCAGCGGCTAATGGAGAAAGCCATGGGGGATATGAACCTTCTCCAAGTGTTAGTCTACCTTGATGACATAATCGTATTTGGTAAGACGTTGGAAGAACACAAAGAGCGACTTTTGAAAGTTCTTGATCGGCTGGAAGAATGCGGCCTGAAAGTGTCAATAGACAAGTGCCAATTCTGTCAGCCTCAGGTCAAATATGTTGGCCATACTGTCTCTGAACACGGTGTAGCAACTGACCCTGCAAAAGTTGAAGCCGTGGTCAATTGGGAGCAACCTACGAACCTGAAGTCATTAAGATCCTTTCTGGGATTCTGTGGCTATTACAGTAGATTTGTGGCAAACTACTCAGCCATTGTCAGACCATTGACAGAACATACCAAAGGCTATCCACCAGTACAGCGTGGAAAGAAGACCTCCAAAGACAGTGAAAAGTCCTACTTTAAAGAGTCGGAGCCCTTTGGAGACCGTTGGAATGATCAGTGCACCAAAGCATTCCAGAAGATCATTCGCTGCCTTACCAATGCACCGGTATTGGCTTTTGCTGACAGTACTAAGCCCTACATCTTACATGTAGATGCTAGCATGAATGGGTTGGGTGCTGTATTAATCCAGGAATACCCCGAAGGATTGAGACCAGTAGCTTTTGCTAGCCAGAAGTTATCCATGCCCGAACAGCGATACCCAGTACACCAACTTGAGTTCTTGGCAATTAAATGAGCCGTCGTGGATAAATTTCACAATTATCTTTATGGAGCCAAGTTCACAGTGAGAACGGCTAATAATCCTCTCACCTATGATTTGACAACTGCAAAGCTGAATGCTACAGGTCACAGATGGCTTGCAGCTCTTGCCACCTATGATTTTAATATCCAGTACAGACCTGGACGAAACAACGTCGATGCTGACTTACTGTCGCGAAGATTGCATTCTAGTAATCTGACCAGTGAATGGAAAGAAAGAAATCTTGCCTTCAGGTATAAAAGCTGTATGCCATTGGGTGGAAGTAACTGAGTCTCCTGAATTCAACACACGTGTGGTGGATCAATTGGGAGCATCACCTATAGCTATACCCGACTGCTATGCATTTCCAGCCCTTCTGCAATTGAGCCCACTAGAACAGCTGAGCAATAAAGACCTGCAGAAAGCTCAGGAAGTGGACCCAGTGATTGGAGAGATTGGATGTGTTATTAAAAGTGGTCGAGGGCCACAGGCAGTGAAGCACAAACACCCCGACATCACCCTGTTACTGCGTGAGTGGGAGAAACTTGTGATGCAGAATAACCTGTTGTACCGAGTGACTGAAAGAGCTCATGGAAAGGAAGTCCATCAGCTTGTACTGCCTAGCAGATACCGGATGATGGTTTTACAAGCCATGCATGATGAGTTGGGTCACCTGGGAGTGGAGAGAACTACTCAGCTCATAAAAGATCGGTTTTACTGGCCGAAGATGGCATCAGAAGTGGACCAATACATTAAGAACTGTGGAACATGTATCAGACGCAAGACGTTACCCCACAGAGCTGCTCAACTGAACCAGATCAGTAGTGAAGGGCCTCTGGACCTTGTATGCATTGACTTCTTGTCCCTAGAACCTGACTTGAAGGGGATAAACAACATCCTGGTCATCACTGATCATTTTACTCGGTATGCACAGGCCTTTCCCACAAGAGATCAGAAGGCCACCACAGTTGCCAAAGTATTGTGGGAGAATTATTTTATCCATTATGGATTTCCTGCCCGAATCCATTCCGACCAGGGTTGCGATTTCGAGAGTCGGTTAATAAAGGAACTCTTAAGTATGCTGGGAATACGGAAGTACAGAACTACTCCGCGTCATCCTCAAGGGGACCCACAACCTGAGAGATTTAATCATCGGACTCTACTATCCATGTTAGGAACCCTTGACCCGTCCAAGAAGCAGAGATGGAGCCAACATGTCAGTCAGTTAGTGCACGCCTATAACTGCACCAAGAATGACGCTACAAGGTACTCCCCATACTATTTAATGTTTGGGAGAGAAGCTCGTCTTCCGGTGGACCTCTGTTTTGGTGTGTCACCTGACTGTGAATCGTACACAACATACCAGCAGTACGTCGCCAAGCTGAAATCCGAGTTGAAAGAAGCCTATCGGTTATCCACTAATGCTGCCTGCCAAAATCACTTGAGTAACAAAAGACGTTACGATCAGCATGTGCGTAACCAGACATTAGAAGTAGGTGATCGTGTACTTCTACGCAACCTAGGGATACAAGGAAAGCATAAGTTGGAGGACAGATGGAAATCGGTACCACATGTAGTAGTGGAGAAGATGCCTAACTTACCTGTGTACCCTGTCAAGCCTGAGAAAGGAATGGGTATTGTGAAGACAGTTCACAGAGATCACCTGTTACCCATTGGCTACCTAGTGAGGATGCCTGTCAATTCAGAAGTGAAAAAACCGTCACCTAGACCTGTCACCAGAACACAGGCCAAACGGTACCAGAAGAAGGAGGTGCCTAAGAACGTAACACATGAAGATGAAAGCTATGAAGAACAGGGAGACACTTAATCGGAGTCTGATGATGGAGGAGTGTGCTACCATGACCATCCCACTTTAAATGAGAGCATCAATAAGCCCACTGGTTATGACATGCACCCAGAGCTTGGAACTGACCCTGATGGAGCAGAGCTTGTCTTAGAAGAGAGCATTGCCATCTCTTCCCAAGAGCTTGAAAGTTCTGACGGAGAGACTGCCTTGTAGGAAGAGGACGCCCAACACCCAATTGAAGACCCTGTGGTGGACACAGAGCCTAACGAGGGAGACGTCTCTATATTGGCGGAGGGTGGGGATCCTACAATTGAACGTCGTGCTAAGAGAGAAGTGAAGCCTGTCATCTGTTTAACCTATGTTGAGCCAGGAAAACCTTCTGATGTGCCTTTGACCATAATACATCGGGGAATGGTCATTCAAATCAGTAGCAGCTATCCTGAAGTGCAATGTCAGAGTCAGTGCGCTACGTTATGGTGCAATCCATTAGCAAACTGTCACAATTGTAGCTGTAAATACAACCATCTGGTAAAAAGTTAAGTCTGACATCCAGACATTCTAGAAGGGGGAGGATGTAGCCCTGCTGCAAATTTGCGCTATTCCTTTAAATAAAAATGTTGTATTTCTTGTAACATAGTTAGAATGAACCAGAATCACATTTACTAGCTTGCTACACCTAAACACAATTCTATTGGACAGGTTTCCCCTCTGAACCAATTAGCCAACAGGTAGTGGAATTTGGGGGTGTGACTTAGCCTTTTGATTGGGTTTGTGCGAAAGAGAGAAAGAAGGTTCGAGAGAGTGTGAGGAGAGACAGACGCAACGTGAGGGAGTGAAAGAAAAGGTTTATAGTAAAAGAAATATCATCTAAACTATATATTTTGTACTTTACTAGCAGAGTATAAGAGGCTAATATATTTCAGTAAACCAAACGTTTGCTGTAGACAGTCACCATTTTATGGTATAGTCTTTTTTGTTTATTATTAATTTACTTTTCTGCTGGCGTTTGGAACTGTTGCTGAGACCCAGATAGCACTCGGGGTGACCAGGAGAAAGCCCCGAGTACCTCTGGCCACGCTGGAAAAGAAGATTTTTCAGCTGTCGTTGTGTTTATTGTGTCCTTCTACGAACCTACCTTGGAAGCAAGAAACGGAACGGTGTTGCTGGTCGTGAGTACTGCTTGCATTCAAAACAACGTTTTTTGAAAGTATAATTTTGTTGCTTATTTGACATAAATAAGTGAAGGGGCATTTTTTTTTTTTTTTTTATTATTGCCACTACGTACCCGAGCGACGGTTCAGGCCTGCAACGTGATATTTCTTTTATATTGGTGCACATGTTCAGTACACGTGAGTACACGTGTGTGCATGTGTGTGTGGGCCCACTGTAGTGCAAGAGTTTAATTATTTTGCATAGCAACGCATATTATTTAAGAGTAAATATATTATTTGTAATATTGATTGTATGTTATTTATTTTAATACCTAGCCTTTGTTTATTGTGTGTTTATGTTATTATTGAAAATACCTTATTATTGCGCATTTATTTGAGTAAATTGTTTACTTATTTCTATTGGTGTGTGTTGTGTGAGTGGATACTGGGGTTAGTATTTGATAATAATTCCTATTAAGGGGTTGTGGCAAAGTGGTAAAGACGTGCAGGTGAGTGCAGGGCAGAATAATCACACAGACAACGTTGGTACAGGTGCAAGGGTGTTTATTTAATTTAATAAATGTCCAGAGCCTTAAGGCAAACCTGTAAATAATAATAGTGTTGGAAGTGGCACAGCGGCGTGTATCACTTCTGATTATAATCCCACGGGTTTGACCCGTAACCCAAAGTCCCGTTCTTTTCCCCACACAAAACACAAACACAGACACAATTCCGACAGTGCGTGATTTTAGTGCTAGTGGTGCAAAAAGACAGTTCCTGTAGTGGAAAGGTGAGTGGTGATGTCCGGGTTTTTAGCTGGCCTGCGGCTGCAGCTCCGGATCGTGCTCAGTATTCTTGGTGAGAAACGACACACAAGACAAACAGTGTAAATACACAGACAAGCAAAACACTCACGGTTTTTAGTACAAACAAGACGGGCTCCTTCTAGGTTATTTGGTTTAACCATCTGCAAAGGAACAGATCACTCAAGCCATGCCCCCTATTTATACCCTCGCCCATGACCCCGAGGTTAACGAGCGCATCCGCTCCTCCAGTCCTCGGATGCCACGCCGCTTACCGTCTGGGTCACTGAGCTCGGGTGCCATGGCTCCGCCCCCTTCCGAACTGACCGACTTCCATCTACCCTACGGAATAAATTGTCGTGCCATTTCATTAAGGGTACTCTGTTCCTCGTATACCGTGCTCTCACAGGTCGAGAGGGAGATCTAACACTAAGACTCATTCGATCTCTGTCACATATCCCACCGCTCAGAGTGGAGCCGAAGGAACACTCGGCTAAACCTACCTTTCCCATTACTCCCCCCTCCCGGGAAAAATAATCCGCATTTTGGTGGTCTTTCCCTGCACGGTGTACCATATGGTACCTGAAGGGCTGCAATGCCAGATACCACCGAGTTATCCGGGCATTGCTGTCCTTCATTGTGCTTAACCACTTGAGTGGGGCGTGGTCAGTGACAAGATCAAATGAGTGTCCCAGCAGGTAGTCTCTTAAAGAGTGAGTAGCCCATTTAATGGCCAAACACTCTTTTTCGACGACGGAGTAGTTGCGCTCCCGAGGGAGCATTTTTTTACTTATATATAGAACAGGATGTTCTACTCCGCCTACCATTTGAGACAGGACTGCACCCAACCCGACATCCGAAGCATCGGTGTGGAGGATGAATCTCTTAGTGAAGTCTGGCGTGATGAGAGCAGGGGCCTGGCAAAGTCTCTGCTTAACAGTATTAAACGCCCCCTGACATTCTTCTGACCATTTAATTAAATTTGGTGCGCTCTTTTTGGTGAGGTCAACTAAGGGATTAACCACTGTGGCATACTCGGGGATAAAGCGGCGGTAATAACCGGCTAACCCCATTAGCGACCGCACTTGAGCCTTGGTTTTGGGGATTGCCGCGTCTACCAAGGCCTGGACCTTGGAGACAACGGGTTTCACCCTGCCATTCCCCATTACAAATCCCAAATATTGTGTTTCTCTTTTGGCAAACGCACATTTTCGCAAGTTAGCTGTCAGCCGGGCTGCCCTTAGAGACTGAAGGACGGCTGTGATCCTAGCCAAATGCTCTCGCCAGGTGGAGCTGTAAATGACCACATCATCAATATACGCTGCCGCATATTCACGATGTGGGTGTAAAACCTGGTCCATCAGTCTCTGGAAGGCGGCGGGCGCACCATGTAACCCAAACGGCATGGTTGTAAAATGAAACAGCCCCTCTGGTGTTGAAAATGCGGTTTTCTCTCTAGAACTACGAGTTAACGGGATCTGCCAATATCCCTTCGTCAGATCCAGAGTGGAGATAAACCTCGCCGTCCCCAGTCTATCTAGGAGTTCGTCGACCCGAGGCATGGGATACGCATCAAACTTGGCAATAGCGTTTACCTTGCGGAAATCAACGCAGAAGCGGTTGGTGCCGTCCTTTTTGGCCACTATCACAATTGGACTGCACCACTCGCTCCTGGAAGGCTCAATCACCCCAAGTTCGAGCATGTCCCATACCTCTTTGCGAACGCCACTCCGTCGACTTTCCGGGATCCGGTAAGGTCTCTCTCGCACTGTGACACCTGGGGGAGAGATAATGTCATATTCAGCAAGGTTAGTTCTACCGGGCGTGTTAGAAAAAACATCGCTAAATTCCTCAATTAACCTGCGTAGTTCACGTTGCTGATCAGGAAGTAACTGTTCCCCCATCGAAATGTTCTTTGTGCCAGAGGGTTCTGGCTCGGGCCCTAAATCATCCTCTATATTGCCTGGGGCTATGAATAAAACCTCTCTTGCCTGCCAGGGCTTTAATAAATTTATGTGATAAATTTCTTTTTTATTACGGCGATCGGGCTGTCTAATTTCGTAATTCACCTTTCCTATAGCCCGAATCACCTCATATGGCCCTTGCCATTTAGCACATAGTTTGGATTCCGCTGAGGGAAGTAGCAGCATTACCTTGTCTCCAGGTCGAAAAGTTCGGATTAATGCATTTTGATTGTAATGCTGCTGTTGTCGATGCTGAGCCGATCTGAGATTGTCTTGGGCCAAACGACCGACCAAATCTAGGCGATCTCTCAGTAGGAGCACATGCTGCACTACATTTTTGGACGAGCCTTTGTGCTCCTCCCACCCCTCTCTCAACAGATCGAGAATGCCGCGAGGCTGTCGGCCGTACAAGAGCTCGAAGGGGGAGAACCCTGTCGAACTCTGCGGCACCTCTCTCACTGCAAAAAGGAGGTAGGGAAGAAGCGATGCCCAATGTTTTTGCTCTTGATTCACAAATCGTCTCAGCATCGCCTTTAGAGTCTGATTAAAACGTTCCACCAAACCGTCCGTCTGTGGATGGTAAACCGACGTTCTGATGGGACGTATTTTTAGTAATTTATATACC
This sequence comes from Acipenser ruthenus, assembly GCF_902713425.1. Classification (NCBI taxonomy): domain Eukaryota; kingdom Metazoa; phylum Chordata; class Actinopteri; order Acipenseriformes; family Acipenseridae; genus Acipenser; species Acipenser ruthenus. The sequence continues at coordinate 17,978 of NW_026708279.1, forward strand.
TGCTGTAGCGTATTTGACAAGAAATTAGTTCCATGATCAGTCAATATCTCGTTGGGGATCCCTACTCTTGCCATAATCTGCACTAGTTCTTTGGCTATCGCAGCAGCACTAGTGGACCTCAATGGAACTGCCTCTGGGTATCGCGTTGCGTAATCTACCACCACTAATATATGCGTATACCCGGAGTCAGAAGGTAGCAAAGGGCCGACTATGTCCACTGCGATGCGTTCAAAGGGGGTGGAAATAATCGGCAGTGGGACCAAAGGGGCGGGGCGCACTCGACCCGGCGCTACTCTCTGGCAGTCTGGGCATGTGGCTACATATTTCGACACTTCTTTATAAACACCTGGCCAAAAGAATCAAGCCAATATCCGTTCCCTTGTCTTGTCAACTCCGAGGTGCCCCGCAAAAGGGATATCATGCGCCAGCCTCATGACCTCCAGCCGACAAGACGGGGGAACCAATAATTGTGTTACAGGATGTCCTGTGCCCGCGGCCAGGTTTACCCTATATAGTAATTGCCCCTTGATAATGAAGTGTGGAAATACTAGTGCCCCAGCGCCTTCAACATCCTTACCTTCAATAGACCGGACCTGTCCCCGAATGTGCACCAGTGATGGGTCATTGTCCTGCTCCCACACTAGGTTCACATTCGAGTGCCACATGTCCGGTATATTGAGCGGGGCGGGAGTAACATCTGCCCTTAATGGCCCAGTAACCTCGCCCTCTCGGTCACACTGCGTTCCGACCCCCTTCGACTGACGTTTTTCACCGTTATAACAGGCTCCCACCAGCCCCCAGCCTTGTCTCATTAACGCTCCCTCCCATTTCCGCAGCCTTCTCTCTTTGTTTGTTTTTTTCGGCCGGAACAGGGAAGAGAACATTTCCGCTTGAAAGGGAAAAACATTACCAATCATTTCCCCTTCTACTTTTTCTGCCACATTTGCGTGTGTGGCCGGGACTGCCCTTAATTTCAATAAATCTTTATAGTTGGGCCAGTCCCGACCCAGAATAATGGGATGTGGTAACCTTTCCGCTACCCCAACTACCAGGGAACGTTTCATCGGACCGACCGATAAATATGCTTTTACTGTGGGGTATGTTGCCGTGTCTCCATGGATACAGGAGATCGCCACCTGACCTTGTGGCTGCCACACCATACCGCCCAAGAGAGATGCTCTAATTAAGGTCTGACCACACCCTGTGTCCACTAATGCATGGGTCTTCACATTTCCAAAAATCACCTTAACAATACAAGGCCCCTCCCGACCATTTTTCCCTCGCTTACCCGCTTCAGATGCCAGATTACAGACGGCCACGTCACACTCCATCGCAGATGGGCATGACCTAGCCTGATGTCCCGGCTGGCGGCACCTAAAACAGGTAGGGGGAAAGGAGGGCACAGTATTAAATGGTCTGTCCCGCTGCTGGTATGGCAACGGGGCAGGGGCAGCACCTCTACCCCAGCTGGGGGCCAACCTTGGTCTCCATGAAGAGGAGGCAAGGTCGCCCATTGGGGTTGGTGCTCTCGGAGGTCGTTGACCCGGTCCTGGTGGTGGGGCTGATGGAGCAGAGAGAGGAGGTGGGGCTCGGCTGCTCCGTTGATGTAGCGGGGTGAGTAGCCCGGTCTGGGCGGATACCAGGGAGTCCTCGAAGTCCTCAGCGAGCTTGACTGCCTGTTCCAGGGTGTCGGGGTTGTGGCGCCGTATCCATCCTTGGGTCTCGGCGCAGACCACATGACAAAACTGCTCAATAACGATGGCCTCCCCCATCTGGGCAGTTGTTTTTAGCGCCGGGGTGAGCCAGTGTATCATGTGGTCACAGAGTTTCTGCGCGACCACCCTGGGGCGTACGTTCGGGGACCTCCTGTACTCCCTGAACCTCACTCGGTGCGTTTCCTCCGTAATATTCAGACGGCGGAGAATAGCCAGTTTCACCAGGTCATATTGAGCGGCGTCGTCATCCCCCATCGCCTGGTAGGCTGCCTGCGCTTCCCCAATCAGGCAGGGTCCCAGCTGGCTTGCCCAGAACTGTCGGGGCCATGACGCGGTGGTAGCCAGCCGCTCAAATGCCACCAGGTATGCTTCTGGGTCATCATCCGCCGTCATTTTGTGCGTCCTCGCTTTGGGCGCTACAAAGCCGCGTTCTGCTGACGCTGTGGGAGGTATTGCCAGCCCGACCCTCTCGATCAGCGCGGTGTACCTCTCCTCTCTCCGTCTCTCCTCTACCTCCCGTCTGCTGTCCAGCTGCTCCAGCAGCGCCGACAGTGTTGCGTAATCCATCCCTCACTTCTGACAACCACGTGTGGCAAAGTGGTAAAGACGTGCAGGTGAGTGCAGGGCAGAATAATCACACAGACAACGTTGGTACAGGTGCAAGGGTGTTTATTTAATTTAATAAATGTCCAGAGCCTTAAGGCAAACCTGTAAATAATAATAGTGTTGGAAGTGGCACAGCGGCGTGTATCACTTCTGATTATAATCCCACGGGTTTGACCCGTAACCCAAAGTCCCGTTCTTTTCCCCACACAAAACACAAACACAGACACAATTCCGACAGTGCGTGATTTTAGTGCTAGTGGTGCAAAAAGACAGTTCCTGTAGTGGAAAGGTGAGTGGTGATGTCCGGGTTTTTAGCTGGCCTGCGGCTGCAGCTCCGGATCGTGCTCAGTATTCTTGGTGAGAAACGACACACAAGACAAACAGTGTAAATACACAGACAAGCAAAACACTCACGGTTTTTAGTACAAACAAGACGGGCTCCTTCTAGGTTATTTGGTTTAACCATCTGCAAAGGAACAGATCACTCAAGCCATGCCCCCTATTTATACCCTCGCCCATGACCCCGAGGTTAACGAGTGCATCCGCTCCTCCAGTCCTCGGATGCCACGCCGCTTACCGTCTGGGTCACTGAGCTCGGGTGCCATGGCTCCGCCCCCTTCCGAACTGACCGACTTCCATCTACCCTACGGAATAAATTGTCGTGCCATTTCATTAAGGGTACTCTGTTCCTCGTATACCGTGCTCTCACAGGTCGAGAGGGAGATCTAACACTAAGACTCATTCGATCTCTGTCACAGGGGTGCACGTGTATTGAGATGTCCCTTACATAGGTGGAGGCACCGCATTAAAGAAAGAGTACACATATATTTCTAACAGACCAATTATAATTTAAATAAGTATTGGGAACCCATTCCTCGCCACTTACAGTGAGTTAGGTGTTGTTTACTCAATACACTAACAGGAGTGGGAGGGGCATTACATAAATGGAGGCTCCGCTGGGATACTATTTGTCATTTTGTTAGAGAATAGAGTGTCAGTATTCACTCAATAAGCCCTATTTTGAATGCCAGTGCATCATGAATCAGTCAGCCAGTACAGCTGAGCGAGCACAACTGCTTAATTGGTGCAGAGGTGAAGAAATAGACTCTGCCCATGCAGTATTAGTGATTGGTATACCGGAAGGTACCGATATAGCCTTTATTGAAGAAACCATGCACACTATTAAGCTGCTTGGACGCATGAGAGTAAGAGGGAAAACATTTAATGCCCTTACAAAGAGTTTAATGGTATTGTGTGAGTGCTCTTGAATAGAGGACCCAGATCAGGTCCCTAATGAAGTACTGCCACCTGGTGATCTTGCAGCCTGGACGCTAGTGGTAGCTAATGGAGCAACTATTGATCCTGGTGAAGGTGTTCCAACCTCAAGCTTTCAGGAGAAGCTTACAAAGCTGCTGCAGGAAGAAGGGAAGACGTTGCGTGAGGCCCAGGCTCTATACCCAGCTGAAGCATTGCAAACCACGTCCCCTGAAGCCATAATTCGTGCAGTTGGAGACGTTTTAGAGAAAACGGCGAAATCACACAACGAGACTAATGCGTATCGGCGGTTACGAACATTCTCAGGAAGCATTCCTACTCCCTCGGGAGAGGAGGGTTTTGATAGTTGGATGGATCAAGCCCGTCTCATGGTTCAAGAGTGTTACTGCTCCAGTAGAGAGAAAAGGAAGAGAATCGGGGAGAGCTTGAAAGGACCTGCTTTGGAGATTATTCAAGCAGTGAGGGACGCCAACCCTGATGCTAGCCCGATGGACTACCTGGAAGCACTTGAACGCACGTTTGGAACCCCCGAGTCTGGTGAGGATCTTTATTTTGCATTCAGATCATTAAGACAACAGCCTGGAGAAAAGCTGTCTGATTTTTTGAGGAGGCTAGAGAGGTCTTTCAAGAAAGTAGTGCTGAAAGGAGGCATTGCGTCAAGCCGCATTGATCTTGTGCGCATTGAACAGCTTATACGAGGTGCTACTGAGTCTGAGCTGATGCTGATACAGGTGAGATTAAGGGAAAGGAAGGATAACCCCCTTGCGTTCCTGACTCTCCTGAATGAAATCCGCAAAGAGGAGGAGCAAGAAGCTGCTCGTCATAAACTGAGCACCAGTGTAAAGCGGATACAAGTCAGAGATGACGAGAACCTGAAACGGTCTGTTTCATGAACTGAAAGCTCAAGTTAAAGAGTTGCAAACTGGCTTTGTTGCCATGATGATGCAGCATAGTCAGTCAAAGGAATCAAGTGTTACTGGAAGTCAAGCAAAGAAGGTTAAGCCTGTTACATTGCAGCCTGATCAAGACTGTGAGATAGAAGCATTGATGCATCAGGTACAAGACTTGCAAAAGAAGGTCACTGTATTGAATATGACACCAGTACCATCAATTGTGGACGGGCAAATGCTGAGAACCACTGGAGCAGCTCGTGCCCACAACAGCAGTAGGCCTCAGGCAGCTAAAGAGTCTGGGCACCATGTCGTGCTCTGCTAGATAGTGGTTCACAAGTGACCATTATCTTTGATAAGTGGTACTCTCGGTTTCTACCACACCTGCCCATTCACCCAGTCGAAGGATTGGCCATCTGGGGCCTGAGTGACACCAGCTATCCCTATAGAGGATACGTAGTATTAGATTTAGAATTTCCCAAAGATGTTGCAGGAATTCAAGTCTATCTCTGTTTTGGCTTTGATCTGCCCAGAACCACGTAGCGCTGAGCAGGTACCTGTCATAATTGGGACTAATGCAAGTATGTTTCTGCGTCTAGCCAAACTCTGTGAAGAGACAGCTGGCCCTGACTTTGTTACCTCTCTGCATATCCACCCTTTGTGTTCTCAAGCTTACAGAAAACAGTGGGAACCAAGGAGTAAACTGCAAGACGACTGCATCGGTCAAGTGAAGTGGTTGGGCTCGGGACCACTGACTATTGTGCCCAGAAGCGAGTGTAATGTTATCTGTGGAGTCCGCAGTCCCCTGCTGTTGGAAAAGGGCATCTTCATGATTGAGACACCGCCTAACATAGCACTGCCAAAGGGGGTGTTAGTACAACCTGGAATCCTACCAGCCTCGGCCATTGATGTCAACAGGCTTACTGTTAGATTGAGGAATGAATCGATGAAAGAAACCACATTGCCTAGTGGGACAGTGCTGGCCCACCTATACAAGACGGACACAGTAGCTCAGGCTCAAAGACAGGACCAACAGATACCTGCCCTTGATCCCCAGCTGTTTGATTTTGGGACATCTCCCATTCCAGAGACGTGGAAGGAGAGACTGAGCAGAAAACTGGCTGAACGAGCCAATGTATTCTCAACTCATGAGTGGGACGTGGGACTGGCTGCAGGAGTTGAACACCCCATCCGGCTTAGTGACTCAAGACCTTTCAGGGAGAGGTCACGAAGACTTGTTGGCAGCAGGCATTATTAAGGAGTCTCGTAGCCCATATGCCTCACCCATAGTTGTAGCCAGGAAGAAGAACGGATCAGTACGAATGTGCATAGACTATCGCACTTTGAACAGCAGGACCATACCAGACCAGTACACCATGCCGCGCATTGATGACGCGTTGGACTGTTTGTCTGGTAGCAAGTGGTTTTCAGTACTAGATCTGCGCAGCGGATATTACCAGATACCTATGGCAGAGGAAGACAAGGAGAAGACAGCATTCATTTGTCCTCTTGGTTTCTACCAATTCGAACGTATGCTGCAGGGTATCACGGGTGCCCCAGCCACTTTTAAGAACATAAGAACATAAGAAAGTTTACAAACGAGAGGAGGCCATTCAGCCCATCTTGCTCGTTTGGTTGTTAGTAGCTTATTGATCCCAGAATCTCATCAAGCAGTTTCTTGAAGGATCCCAGGGTGTCAGCTTCCACAACATTACAGGGGAGTTGGTTCCAGACCCTCACAATTCTCTGTGTAAAAAAGTGCCTCCTATTTTGTGTTCTGAATGCCCCTTTATCTAATCTCCATTTATGACCCCTGGTCCTTTTTTCTTTTTTCAAGTCAAATAAGTCCCCCGGGTTGACATTGTCTATACCTTTTAGGATTTTGAATGTATGAATCAGATCGCCGCGTAGTCTTCTTTGTTCAAGACTGAATAGATTCAATTCTTTTAGCCTGTCTGCATACGACATGCCTTTTAAACCTGGGATAATTCTGGTTGCTCTTCTTTGCACTCTTTCTAGAGCAGCAATATCCTTTTTGTAACGAGGTGACCAGAACTGAACACAATATTCTAGGTGAGGTCTTACTAATGCATTGTAGAGTTTTAACATTACTTCCCTTGATTTAAATTCAACACTTCTCACAATATATCCAAGCATCTTGTTAGCCTTTTTTAAAAATTCACCACATTGTCTAGATGAAGACATTTCTGAGTCAACATAAACTCCTAGGTCTTTTTCATAGTTCCCTTCTTCAATTTCACTATCTCCGATATGATATTTATAATGCACATTTTTATTGCCCGCATGCAATACTTTACACTTTTCTCTATTAAATTTAATTTGCCATGTGTCTGCCCAATTTTGAATGCTGTCTAGATCATTTTGATTGACATTTGCTGCTTCAACAGTGTCTGCCACTCCTCCTATTTTTGTGTCATCTGCAAATTTAACGAGTTTGCTTACTATATCAGAGTCTAAATCATTAATGTAGATTAGGAATAGCAGAGGACCTAATACTGATCCATGTGGTACACCACTGGTTACCTCACTCCATTTCGAGGTTTCTCCTCTAATCAGTACTTTCCTTCAGTGGCTAATGGAGAAAGCCATGGGGGATATGAACCTTCTCCAAGTGTTAGTCTACCTTGATGACATAATCGTATTTGGTAAGACGTTGGAAGAACACAAAGAGCGACTTTTGAAAGTTCTTGATCGGCTGGAAGAATGCGGCCTGAAAGTGTCAATAGACAAGTGCCAATTCTGTCAGCCTCAGGTCAAATATGTTGGCCATACTGTCTCTGAACACGGTGTAGCAACTGACCCTGCAAAAGTTGAAGCTGTGGTCAATTGGGAGCAACCTACGAACCTGAAGTCATTAAGATCCTTTCTGGGATTCTGTGGCTATTACCGTAGATTTGTGGCAAACTACTCAGCCATTGTCAGACCATTGACAGAACTTACCAAAGGCTATCCACCAGTACAGCGTGGAAAGAAGACCTCCAAAGACAGTGAAAAGTCCTACTTTAAAGAGTCGGAGCCCTTTGGAGACCGTTGGAATGATCAGTGCACCGAAGCATTCCAGAAGATCATTCGCTGCCTTACCAATGCACCGGTATTGGCTTTTGCTGACAGTACTAAGCCCTACATCTTACATGTAGATGCTAGCATGAATGGGTTGGGTGCTGTATTAATCCAGGAATACCCCGAAGGATTGAGACCAGTAGCTTTTGCTAGCCAGAAGTTATCCATGTCCGAACAGCGATACCCAGTACACCAACTTGAGTTCTTGGCACTTAAATGGGTCGTCGTGGATAAATTTCACAATTATCTTTATGGAGCCAAGTTCACAGTGAGAACGGCTAATAATCCTCTCACCTATGATTTGACAACTGCAAAGCTGAATGCTACAGGTCATAGATGGCTTGCAGCTCTTGCCACCTATGATTTTAATATCCAGTACAGACCTGGACAAAACAACGTCGATGCTGACTTACTGTCGCGAAGATTGCATTCTAGTAATCTGACCAGTGAATGGAAAGAAAGAAATCTCGCCTTCAGGTATAAAAGCTGTATGCCATTGGGTGGAAGTAACTGAGTCTCCTGAATTCAACACACGTGTGGTGGATCAATTGGGAGCATCACCTATAGCTATACCCGACTGCTATGCATTTCCAGCCCTTCTGCAATTGAGCCCACTAGAACAGCCATTATCCATTATGGATTTCCTGCCCGAATCCATTCCGACCAGGGTTGCGATTTCGAGAGTTGGTTAATAAAGGAACTCTTAAGTATGCTGGGAATACGGAAGTCCAGAACTACTCCGCATCATCCTCAAGGGGACCCACAACCTGAGAGATTTAATCGGACTCTACTATCCATGTTAGGAACCCTTGACTCGTCCAAGAAGCAGAGATGGAGCCAACATGTCAGTCAGTTAGTGCACGCCTATAACTGCACCAAGAATGACGCTACAGGGTATTCCCCATACTATTTAATGTTTGGAAGAGAAGCTCGTCTTCCGGTGGACCTCTGTTTTGGTGTGTCACCTGACCGTGAATCGTACGCAACATACCAGCAGTACGTCGCCAAGCTGAAATCCGAGTTGAAAGAAGCCTATCGGTTATCCACTAATGCTGCCTGCCAAAATCACTTGAGTAACAAAAGACGTTACGATCAGCATGTGCGTAACCAGCCATTAGAAGTAGGTGATCGTGTACTTCTACGCAACCTAGGGATACAAGGAAAGCATAAGTTGGAGGACAGATGGAAATCGGTACCACATGTAGTAGTGGAGAAGTTGCCTAACTTACCTGTGTACCGGGTCAAGCCTGAGAAAGGAATGGGTATTGTGAAGACAGTTCAGAGAGATCACCTGTTACCCATTGGCTACCTAGTGAGGATGCCTGTCAATTCAGAAGTGAAAAAACCGTCACCTAGACCTGTCACCAGAACACAGGCCAAACGGTACCAGAAGAAGGAGGTGCCTAAGAACGTAACACATGAAGATGAAAGCTATGAAGAACAGGGAGACACTTAATCGGAGTCTGAAGATGGAGGAGTGTGCTACCATGACCATCCCACTTTAAATGAGAGCATCAATAAGCCCACTGGTTCTGACATGCACCCAGAGCTTGGAACTGACCCTGATGGAGCAGAGCTTGTCTTAGAAGAGAGCATTGCCATCTCTTCCCAAGAGCTTGAAAGTTCTGACGGAGTGACTGCCTTGGAGGAAGAGGACGCCCAACACCCAATTGAAGACCCTGTGGTGGGCACAGAGCCTAACGAGGGAGACTTTTCTGCTGGCGTTTGGAACTGTTGCTGAGACCCAGATAGCACTCGGGGTGACCAGGAGAAAGCCCCGAGTACCTCTGGCCACGCTGGAAAAGAAGATTTTTCAGCTGTCGTTGTGTTTATTGTGTCCTTCTACGAACCTACCTTGGAAGCAAGAAATGGAACGGTTTTGCTGGTCGTGAGTACTGCTTGCATTCAAAAAAACGTTTTTTGAAAGTATAATTTTGTTGCTTATTTGACATAAATAAGTGAAGGGGCATTTTGTTTTTTTTTATTATTGCCACTACGTACCCGAGCGACGGTTCAGGCCTACAACGTGATATTTCTTTTATATTGGTGCACGTGTTCAGTACACGTGAGTACACGTGTGTGCATGTGTGTGTGGGCCCACTGTAGTGCAAGAGTTTAATTATTTTGCATAGCAACGCATATTATTTAAGAGTAAATATATTATTTGTAATATTGATTGTATGTTATTTATTTTAATACCTAGCCTTTGTTTATTGTGTGTTTATGTTATTATTGAAAATACCTTATTATTGCGCATTTATTTGAGTAAATTGTTTACTTATTTCTATTGGTGTGTGTTGTGTGAGTGGATACTGGGGTTAGTATTTGATAATAATTCCTATTAAGGGGTGCACGTGTATTGAGATGTCCCTTACATAGGTGGAGGCACCGCATTAAAGAAAGAGTACACATATATTTCTAACAGACAAATTATAATTTAAATAAGTATTGGTAACCCATTCCTCGCCACTTACAGTGAGTTAGGTGTTGTTTACTCAATACACTAACAGGAGTGGGAGGGGCGTTACATACCTATATGGTAACAATATCCTGGGAGACAACCAGCATGGTTTTAGGAAAGGGAGATCATGTCTAACTAACCTACATGACTTTTTTGAGGATGCAACATTGAAAATGGATCACTGCAAAGCATACGACATGGTTTATTTGGCTTTCCAGAAAGCTTTTGACAAAGTCCCGCACAAAGATTAATTCTCAAACTGAACTAATTCTCAGCCAGCCAGCATGGTTTTAGGAAAGGGAGATCGTGTCTAACTAACCTACTTGACTTTTTTGAGGATGCAACATTGAAAATGGATAACTGCGGGGCTCCCGAGTGGCGCATCCAGTAAAGGCGCTCCTCGCAGGATGTGCCCTATAGCCTGGAGATCGCAGGTTAGAATCCAGGCTATGTCACAGCTGACCGTGACCGAGAGTTCCTAGGGGGCGGTGCACAATTGGCTGAGTGCTGCCCGGGTAGGGAGGGCTTAGGTCGGCAGGGGAATCCACGGCTCACCGCGCATCAGCGACCCCTGTGGCCGATAGGGCGCCTGTTGCTCTACAGCGGAGCCGCCAGATCTGTGTTGTCCTCCGGCACTATAGGTCTGGTGGCATTGCTGTGGATCTGCAGTGCGAAAAATGACGGCTTGGAAGGAGCACGTTCCGGAGGACGCGTGTTCCAGCCTCCGTTTCCTGAGTCGGCGGGGGGGTTGCGAGCGGTGAGCCGGGGATACAGATAATAATTGGGCATGCTAAATTGGGGTGAAAACCGGGGTAAAAATAATTGGCGACGACTAAATTTAAAAAAAAAAAAAAAATGGATAACTGCAAAGCATACGACATGGTTTATTTAGCTTTCCAGAAAGCTTTTGACAAAGTCCCGCACAAAGATTCATTCTCAAACTGAACTAATTCTCAGCCAGCCAGCATGGTTTTAGGAAAGAGAGATCGTGTCTAACTAACCTACTTGACTTTTTTGAGGATGCAACATTGAAAATGGATAACTGCAAAGCATACGACATGGTTTATTTAGCTTTCCAGAAAGCTTTTGACAAAGTCCCGCACAAAGATTAATTCTCAAACTGAACGCAGTATGGATTCAAGGAAATGCATGCACATGGATTAGGGAGTGGTTAACAGGTAGAAAACAGAAAGTATTGATTAGAGGAGAAACCTCAAAATGGAGTGAGGTAACCAGTGGTGTACTTCAGGGATCAGTATTAGGTCCTCTGCTATTCCTAATCTACATTAATGATTTAGATTCTGGTATAGTAAGCAAACTCGTTAAATTTGCAGACGACACAAAAATAAGAGGAGTGGCAAACACTGTTGAAGCAGCAAAAGTCATTCAAAATGATCTAGACAGTATTCAGAATTGGGCAGGCACATGGCAAATGAAATTTAATAGAGAAAAGTGTAAATTATTGCATGCGGGCAATAAAAATGTGCATTATAAATATCATATGGGAGATAGTGAAATTGAAGAAGGGAACTATGAAAAAGACCTAGGAGTTTATGTTGACTCAGAAATGTCTTCATCTAGACAATGTGGGGAAGCTATAAAAAAGGCTAACAAGATGCTCGGATATATTGTGAGAAGTGTTGAATTTAAATCAAGGGAAGTAATGTTAAAACTCTACAATGCATTATTAAGACCTCACCTAGAATATTGTGTTCAGTTCTGGTCACCTCGTTACAAAAAGGATATTGCTGCTCTAGAAAGAGTGCAAAGAAGAGCAACCAGAATTATCCCAGGTTTAAAAGGCATGTCGTATGCAGACAGGCTAAAAGAATTGAATCTATTCAGTCTTGAACAAAGAAGACTACACGGCGATCTGATTCAAACATTCAAAATCCTAAAAGGTATAGACAATGTCAACCTGGGGGACTTCTTTGACTAGGGGTCATAAATGGAGATTAGATAAAGGGGCATTCAGAACAGAAAATAGGAGGCACTTTTTTACACAGAGAGTTGTGAGGGTCTGGAACCAACTCCCCAGTAATGTTGTTGAAGCTGACACCCTGGGATCCTTCAAGAAGCTGCTTGATGAGATTCTGGGATCAATAAGCTACTAACAACCAAACGAGCAAGATGGGCTGAATGGCCTCCTCTCGTTTGTAAACTTTCTTATGTTCTTCTTATGTTCTTATGTTGCTGGGCCCTGTGAGCGCGCTGTGTAGGGACACTGGGCCCCGTGAGTGTGCTGGGGAGGTGCCAGGGATCGTTTGGTGTGCCGCTGGGACCCTGCAAGGGTTCGCTGGGGCCCGTGCCGTTGCTGTGGAGGTCCCAGGGACAGTTTGGCGAGCCACTGGGAACCCGCGCGGAGTCACTGGGGCCTGTGCGTGCGCTGGGGAGGTGCCAGGGACAGTTTTGCGAGCCGTTGGGACCCCGCGTGGGGTCGCTGGTGCATGTGCGCGCTAGGGAGGTGCTTGGGACCATTCGGCGAGCTGCTGTGACCCAGGGCGGAGTCGCTGGGTCCCCTGAGCGTGCTGTGTAGGTGCCAGGGACCATTTGATGAGCCGCTTGGACCCCGCACAGGGTCGCTGGGGCTCATGCGCGTTCTGGGGAGGTGCCAGGGACCGCTTGGCGTGCCGCTGGGACCCTGCGCAAAGTCGCTGTGGCCCGTGCACACGCTGGGGATGTGCCAGGGAACATTTGGCGAGCTGCTGGGACCCCACGCGGGGTCGCTGGGCCCAGTGCGTGCGCTGGGGATGTACCAGGGACCATTTGGCTAGCCGCTGTGACCCCGCGCGTGCTGGGGAGGTGCCAGGGACCGTTTGGCAAGCCGTACAAAACCCGCGCAGGGTCTCTGGGGCCCGTGCGCGCGCTGGGGAGGTGCCAGGGACCGTTTGGCGAGCCGCTGTAACTCCACGCCTGGTCTCTGGGGCCCGTGCGCGTGCTGGGGAGGTGCCAGGGACCCTTTGGCAAACCGCTGGGGCCCCTCCCGGGGTCCCTGGTCCCTGTGCACTTGCTGGGGAGGTGCTAGTGCAGTTTGGCATGCCACTGGGACACTGCGTGGGGTCGCTAGGGCCCGTGTGCGCGCTGGTGAGGGGCCAGGTATCATTTGGCAAGCCGCTGGGACCCCGTGCGAAGTCGCTGGGGCCCGTGCGTGCTAGGGTTGTGCCAGGGAACATTTGGCGAGCCGCTGGGACACCACGCGAAGTCGCTGGGGCTCGTTCATGTGCTGGGGAGGTGCCAGGGACCGTTTGGTGAGCCGCACGAATCCCGTGCAGGGTCTCTGGGGTCAGTGCGTGCGCTGGGGAGGGGCCACAGACCATTTGGCGAGCCGCGGGGACACTGGGCCCCGTGAGTGTGCTGGGGAGGTGCCAGGGACCGTTTGGCGTGCCGCTGGGACCCCGCGTGGGTTCGCTAAGCCCAGTGTGCGTGGTGGTGAGGTGCCAGGGACCGTTTGGCGAGCCGCTGGGACCCCGCGCGGGTTGCTGGGGCCCGTGCACGGGCTGGGGAGGTGCAAGGGACAATTTGGCGAGCTGCTGGGACACCGCGCGGGGTCGCTGGGGCCCGTGCGTGTGCTGGGGAGGTGCTAGGGACCGCTTGGCGTGCCGCTGGGACCCCGCGCGGGGTTGCTGGGGCCTGTGTGCGCGCTGGTGAGGCGCCATGGACGGTTTGGCGAGCCGTTGGAACCCGGCGCGAAGTCGCTGGGGCCTTGTGCATGTGCTGGGGAGGTGCCAATGATTGTTTGACGAGCCGCTGGGACACCGCGCGTGATCGATGGTGCCCGTGTGCATGCTGGTGAGGTGCCAAGGCACCATTTGGCGAGCCGCTGGGCCCCGTGCGCACACTGGGGAGGAGCCAGGTACCATTTGGCGAGCCGCTGGGACCCCGCACGAAGTCGCTGGGGCCGTGTGCGCGCTGGGCACGTGCCAGGGATGATTTGGCGAACTGCTGGGAACGCGCGCGCGGTCGCTGGGCCCAGTACGTGTGCGTGTGCTGTGGAGGTGCCAGGGACCGTTTGGCTTGCCGCTGGGACCCCGCGTGGGGTTGCTGGGGCCCGTGCGCGTGCTGGGGAGGTGCAAGGGACAATTTGGCGAGCCGCTTGGACCATGCACGGGGTCGCTGGGGCCCGTGCGCGTGCTTGTGAGGTGCTAGGGACCATTTGGCGTGCCGCTGGGAGCCTGCGCGGGGTCGCTGGGGCCTGTGCGCGCGCTGGGGAGGTGCCACGGATGGTTTGGCGAGCTGTTGGGACCCCACGCGAAGTCGCTAGGCTCTGTGCATTTGCTGGGGAGGTGCCAATGATCGTTTGGCGAGCCGCTGGGACACCGCGCGTGATCGCTGGTGCCCGTGTGCATGCTGGTGAGGTGCCAGGGACCGTTTGGCGAGCCGCTGTAACTCCACGCCTGGTCTCTGGGGCCCGTGCACGTGCTGGGGAGGTGCCAGGGACCCTTTGGCAAACCGCTGGGGCCCCTCCCGGGGTCCCTGGTCCCTGTGCACTTGCTGGGGAGGTGCTAGTGCAGTTTGACATGCCACTGGGACACTGCGTGGGGTCGCTGGGGCCCGTGTGCGCGCTGGTGAGGGGCCAGGTATCATTTGGCAAGCCGCTTGGACCCCGTGCGAAGTCGCTGGGGCCCGTGCGTGCTAGGGTTGTGCCAGGGAACATTTGGCGAGCCGCTGGGACACCACGCGAAGTCGCTGGGGAGGTGCCAGGGACCGTTTGGTGAGCCGCACTAATCCCGTGCAGGGTCTCTGCTGGGGAGGTGCCAATGAATGTTTGGCGAGCCGCTGGGACACCGCGCGTGATCGCTGGTGCCCGTGTGCATGCTGGTGAGGTGCCAGGGACCATTTGGCGAGCCGCTGGGACCCTGCGTGGGGACGCTGGGCCCCGTGTGCGGGCTGGGGAGGTGTCAGGGACCTTTTGGGGAGCCGCTTGACTCCATGCGGGGTCGCTGGGCCCCGTGCGCGGGCTGGGGAGTTGCCAGGGACCTTTTGGCGAGCCGCTGTGACTCCATGCGGGGTCGATAGGCCCAGTACGCATGCTGGGAGGTGCCAGGGACCATTTGGCGAGCCGCTGGGACTCCACGCCTGGTTGATGGGCCCCGTGCATGTGCTGGGGAGGTGCCAGGGACCGTTTGGCGAGCCGTTGGGACCCCACATGGGGTAGCTGGGGCCCGTGCGCGTGCTGGGGAGGTGCAAGGGACAATTTGGCGAGCCGCTTGGACCATGCACGGGGTCGCTGGGGCCCGTGCGCGTGCTTGGGAGGTGCCAGGGACTGTTTGGCGAGCTGCTGGGACCCCGCGCGAGGTCCCTGGGCCCCGTGCGTGTGCTGGGGAGGTGCTAGGGACCGTTTGGCATGCCGCTGGGAGCCCGCGCGGGGTCACTGGTGCCAGTGTGCGTGGTGGTGAGGTGCCAGGGACCGTTTGGCGAGCCGCTGGGACCCCGCGCGGGTTGCTGGGGCCCGTGCACGGGCTGGGGAGGTGCAAGGGACAATTTGGCGAGCTGCTGGGACACCGCGCGGGGTCGCTGGGGCCCGTGCGTGTGCTGGGGAGGTGCTAGGGACCGCTTGGCGTGCCGCTGGGACCCCGCGCGGGGTTGCTGGGGCCCGTGTGCGCGCTGGTGAGGCGCCATGGACGGTTTGGCGAGCCGTTGGGACCCCACGTGAAGTCGCTAGGCCCTGTGCCCGTGCTGGGGAGGTGCCAATGATTGTTTGGCGAGCCGCTGGGACACCGCGCGTGATAGCTGGTGCCCGTGTGCATGCTGGTGAGGTGCCAGGGACCATTTGGCGTTCCAGGTGTTGCTTGGCGAGCCGCTGGCACCCCCGCGCTAGGTCAATGGGGCCCGTGAATGCCCTAGGAAGGTTGCAGGTGTAGTTTGGCGAGCCTCTGGGAACCTGTATGGGGTCGCTGGGGCATGTGCGTGCGCTGGGAAGGCGCCAAGTGTCGTTTGGCGAGCCGTTGGGACCCGTGCGCGCGCTGGGAAGGTGCCAGGTGTCGTTTGGCAAGTCACTTGGACCGTGTGGGGTCGCTGGAGCACGTGCGTGCACTGAGAAGGTGCCAGGTGTTGCTTGGCGAGCAGCTGGCACCTCGCGCTAGGTCGATGGGGCCTGTGAACGCCCTAAGAAGGTGGCAGTTGTCCTTAGGCGAGTCGCTGGGATCCCGCGCGTGGTCGCTGAGGCCCCTGCGCGCACTGACAAGCTGCCAGGTGTCGTTTGGCGAGCCACTGGGACCCCGCACGGGGTCTCTGGGGCTCGTGCGTGCGCTGGGAAGGTTCTAGGTGTTGCTTGGCGAGCAGCTGGCACTGGGGCCCGTGAACGCAGGGGAAGGTTGCAGGTGTCGTTTGGCGAGACGCTGGGAACCTGTGTGGGGTCGCTGGGGCATGTGCGTGCTCTGGGAAGTTGCCAAGTGTCGTTTGGCGAGCCGCTTGGACCGAGCGGGGTCACTGGGGCACGTGCGCACACTGGGAAGTTGGTAGATGTTGCTTGGCAAGCCACTGAGCCCCGCGCGGGGTCTCTGGGGCCCATGCGCGGCGCTGAAAAGGTGCCAACTGTTGTTTGGCAAGCCGCTGGGATGCCGCGCGAGGTCTCTGGGGCCCGTGCTTGCGCTGGAAAGGTGTCAGGTCTCGTTTGGCGAGCCGCTGGGACCACCCGCTGGGTGGCGGGTTTGGTCGCTGGGATGGTGCCAGGTGCCGTTTGAAAAGCTGCTGGGACACCGCGCGTGGTCGCTAGGGCCCGTGTGCACGCTTTGAAGGTGCCATGTGTCGTTTGGCGAGCCGATGGGACCCCGCGCGGGGTCGCTGGGGCCTGTGCGCATTCTGACAAGGTGTCAGGTGTCATTTGGCGAGCCGCTGGGACGCCGCTCCGGGTCTAAGAGGACCGTGCGCGTGCTGGGAAAGTGCCAGGTATCGTTTGGCGTGCCGCTGGGATCGTGCGGGGTCGCTGGGGCCCGTGCTTGCGCTGGGAAGGTGCCAGGTGTCATTTGGCAAGCCGCTGGGGCCCGTGCGCGTGCTGACAAGGTGCCAGGTGTTATTTGGCGAGCCACTGGGACCCCACGCGGGGTCGCTGGGGCATGTGCACCCGCTGGGAAGGTGCCAGGTGTCGTTTGGCGAGCCGCTGGGACCCTGTGTGGCGTTGCTGGGGCCCGTGCGCACGCTGGGAAGGTGCCAGGTGTCGTTTGGCGAGCCGCTGGGACCCCGCGTGCTGGGAAGGTGGCAGGTCTCGTTTGGCGAGCAGCTGGGTCCACTGTGCAGGGTCTCTGTGGTGCGTCCGGTCGCTGGGAAGCTGCCAGGTGCCGTTTGAAAAGCTGCTGGGACACCGCGCGTGGTCGCTGGGGCCTGTGTGCGTGCTTTGAAGGTGCCAGGTGTCGTTTGGCAAGCCGCTGGGACCCCGCACGGGGTCGCTGGGGGCTGTGCGCACTCTGACAAGGTGTCAGGTGTCATTTGGCGAGCGCTGGGACCCCGCGCCGGGTCTAAGGGGCCCGTGTGCATGCTGGGAAAGTGCCAGGTATCGTTTGGCGAGCCGCTCGGACCGTGCGGGGTCGCTGGGGCCCTTTGTGCACGCTGGGAAGGAGCCAGGTGTCGTTTGGCAAGCCGCTGGGACCGTGCGCGCGCTGGGAAGGTGCCAGGTGTCGTTTGGCAAGTCACTTGGACCGTGTGGGGTCGCTGGAGCACGTGCGTGCACTGAGAAGGTGCCAGGTGTTGCTTGGCGAGCAGCTGGCACCTCGCGCTAGGTCGATGGGGCCTGTGAACGCCCTAAGAAGGTGGCAGGTGTCCTTAGGCGAGTCGCTGGGATCCCGCGCATGGTCGCTGAGGCCCCTGCGCGCACTGACAAGCTGCCAGGTGTCGTTTGGCGAGCCGCTGGGACCCTGCACGGGGTCTCTGGGGCTCGTGCGTGCGCTGGGAAGGTTCTAGGTGTTGCTTGGCGAGCAGCTGGCACTGGGGCCCGTGAACGCAGGGGAAGGTTGCAGGTGTCGTTTGGCGAGACGCTGGGAACCTTTGTGGGGTCGCTGGGGCATGTGCGTGCGCTGGGAAGTTGCCAAGTGTCGTTTGGCGAGCCGCTTGGACCGAGCGGGGTCACTGGGGCACGTGCGCACACTGGGAAGTTGGTAGGTGTTGCTTGGCAAGCCACTGAGCCCCGCGCGGGGTCTCTGGGGCCCATGCGAGGTGCTGAAAAGGTGCCAACTGTCGTTTGGCAAGCCGCTGGGACGCCGCGCGAGGTCTCTGGGGCCCGTGCTTGCGCTGGAAAGGTGGCAGGTCTCGTTTGGCGAGCCGCTGGGACCACCCGCTGGGTCTCTGTGGCGGGTTTGGTCGCTGGGAAGGTGCCAGGTGCCGTTTGAAAAGCTGCTGGGACACCGCGCGTGGTCGCTAGGGCCCGTGTGCATGCTTTGAAGGTGCCATGTGTCGTTTGGCGAGCCGATGGGACCCCGCGCGGGGTCGCTGGGGCCTGTGCGCATTCTGACAAGGTGTCAGGTGTCATTTGGCGAGCCGCTGGGACGCCGCTCCGGGTCTAAGAGGACCGTGCGCGTGCTGGGAAAGTGCCAGGTATCGTTTGGCATGCCGCTGGGATCGTGCGGGGTCGCTGGGGCCCGTGCTTGCACTGGGAAGGTGCCAGGTGTCATTTGGCGAGCCGCTGGGGCCCGTGCGCGTGCTGACAAGGTGCCAGGTGTCATTTGGCGAGCCGCTGGGACCCCACGCGGGGTCGCTGGGGCATGTGCACCTGCTGGGAATGTGCCAGGTGTCGTTTGGCGAGCCGCTGGGACCGTGCAGGGTCGCTGGAGGATGTGCGTGCACTGGGAAGGTGCCAGGTGTCGTTTGGCGAGCCGCTGGGACCCTGTGTGGCGTTGCTGGGGCCCGTGCGCACGCTGGGAAGGTGCCAGGTGTCGTTTGGCGAGCCGCTGGGACCCCGCGTGCTGGGAAGGTGGCAGGTCTCGTTTGGCGAGCAGCTGAGTCCACTGCGCAGGGTCTCTGTGGTGCGTCCGGTCGCTGGGAAGCTGCCAGGTGCCGTTTGAAAAGCTGCTGGGACACCGCGCGTGGTCGCTGGGGCCTGTGTGCGCGCGCTTTGAAGGTGCCAGGTGTCGTTTGGCAAGCCGCTGGGACCGTGCAGGGTAGCTGCGGCACGCCCTTGGAAGGTGCCAGGTGTCGTTTGGCGAGGTGCTGGGACCGTACGGGGTCGCTGGGGCCCTTGCGCGCGCTGGGAAGGTGCCAGGTGTCGTTTAGTGAGCTGCTGGGACCGTGCAGGGTCGCTGGGGCCCTTGCGCGCGCTGGGAAGGTGCCAGATGTCGTTTGGCGAGCCGCTGGGACCGTGCAGGGTCGCTGGGGCCCTTGCGCGCGCTGGGAAGGAGCCAGGTGTCGTTTGGCAAGCCGCTGGGACCGTGCGGGGTCGCTGGAGGACGTGCGTGCACTGGGAAGGTGCCAGGTGGCGTTTGGCGAGCATTCAGAACTGGGCAGACACATGGCAAATGAAATTTAATAGAGAAAAGTGTAAAGTACTGCAGGCAGGCAATAAAAATGTACATTATAAATATCATATGGAAGGTACTGAAATTGAAGAAGGGAACTATGAAAAAGACCTAGGAGTTTATGTTGACTCAGAAATGTCTTCATCTAGACAATGTGGGGAAGCTATAAAAAAGGCCAGCAAGATGCTCGGATATATTGTGAGAAGTGTTGAATTTAAATCAAGGGAAGTAATGTTAAAACTTTACATAAGAAAGTTTACAAACGAGGAGGCCATTCATTCCAGGACCTGCTGGAATGAACATTGAAAAATTCAATATTAGTATAGTTAAGTGACTGACATTAAAGTTCTATACGTTGGACAACACGGTTAACGACTTAGGAACGGAAACGGATATGAGTATGGAGAGTACTTCACAAAAGACTACTTCAAGATCTGCAGTTAACAAAGACATGGAACTCCAGGTTTGTGTCTGCGGCTGGAGCAAGGCGACAACGGTCAGGGGTTTGAAGATTCATCAAGGGAGAATGAAATGCTTGAGGGAGAAGGGACAAGGGCCTCGCATTGATCAGTACTTCTTACGAAGTCAGTCAAGTCAGTCGAATGAAATCCAGCGACAGGAAGCAAACCACAGTTCGCAGGACATCAGCACCCCTGTCATAGATGTGAGGAGGACTTGCATGGACACAGTTAGTGATGAACCTAATGATCCTTGTGAACCCGGTCAGACAAACCAGCATAAGAGAGAAAAGAACCTCAACGGGCACAAGCCTGGAGTTAAATGGCCAAGAGCTTGTGAGAAAACTGCATGGGACACAGTAAACACAGATCTCTGCGTTGCATTGGAAAGATTAAGTGGAACAGTTGAAAAGAAGCTGGATAAATTTGGGGACATCATCTACGCATATGGAAGTGAGAGGTTTGGAGTTGAAAAAAGGAAGGAAAAAGTACAAACTATTCCTGGAAAGTCTAGACGGCAGCAAGAGATTGAACGCTTAGTTAGAGAAAGGAGACAGCTGAGGAACCAATGGAGAAGAGCAGAACAAAGTCAGAAGGAGGGACTCAATCTCTTACAAAGGGTCATAAAAGATAAGCTTGCAACATTGCGCAGAGCTGAGCGCCTACGGAAACGCTACAAAAAGAAGGAGCGTGCGAGAGCTAACTTTTATAAAGACCCATTCAAATTTGTAAAGAAGTTATTCACCAGTGAGAAGAATGGCACACTAAAAGCATCTAAGGTTGAGCTGGAGAGATATTTGGAGGAAACACATACAGATTCAAAAAGGCAGGAGCCTATGTCAATTCCGTCAGACATCCCACCTATCAATCCACCAGAATACCAAATGGAGGACTGTGCACCTAAGTGGAAAGAAATAGAGCAAGCTGTGAAAAAAGCAAGGGCTTCATCATCTCCAGGGCCTAATGGAGTTCCGTACAGAGTGTACAAGAGTGCTTCAGGAGTTCTACGAATTCTGTGGAAATTGATGAAAGTGGCATGGGAAAAACAGGTTGTACCAAGAGCATGGCGCCGAGCAGGTGGAGTCTTTATACCTAAAGAAAAAGATTCTACAAGCATCAGTCAGTTTCGTCCCATTTCCCTATTAAACGTAGAAGGCAAGATTTTCTTCAGCATTATTGCTCAGAGATTGTCAGCTTACCTATTAAAGAACTGCTTCATTGACACTTCAATACAAAAAGCGGGCATTCCAGGTTTCCCAGGTTGCTTAGAACACATCAATGTGATCTGGCAACAAATTCAATCAGCTAAAAAGGAGAGGAAGGAGCTCCATGTGACATTCCTGGATTTGGCTAATGCATATGGTTCAGTGCCACATGAACTACTTTGGGCAGCATTTGATTTTTTCAGTGTACCGATGACAATAACAAATTTAGTGAAAGCCTATTTTGGAGATTTGCAATTCAGTTTTTCAACTTCAGAATTCAGCACTACATGGCAATGCCTAGAGGTTGGAATAATGGCAGGATGCACCATTTCTCCACTGGCTTTTACCATGGCAATGGAAGTAATCATTAGGGCATCAAAATGGGTAGTAGGAGGAGAGCGCTTGGCTTCTGGAATGCGACTACCACCAATTCGAGCATACATGGATGACATGACAACCATGACTACAACAGTAGCCTGCACTAATCGATTATTGGGCAAATTAACCAATAACATTGAATGGGCACGAATGCAATTCAAGCCCACTAAATCAAGGAGCATCTCTATAATTAAAGGCAAAGTAGTAGATAAAACATTCTTCATTAATGGTGAGGCAATACCAACAGTGTCTGAGAAGCCAGTGAAGAGTCTTGGGAGATGGTACGACGGGGATCTAAAGGACACAGTTCGTGTGGGAGAAGTTAGACAACAAGCATTGGAAGGGTTGAAGAGCATAGACAGCTGCGCTCTACCAGGTAAACTAAAACTCTGGTGCTTTCAGTTTGGTCTACTGCCGAGGTTGCTGTGGCCACTGACTGTGTACGAGGTTTCTTTGACAACAGTAGAGAAGCTGGAAGCTTTAATCAGTTCATACATCAGGAAATGGTTGGGAGTTCCACGCTGCCTCAGCAGAGTGGGACTTTATGGTAAAGGAATACTGCAGCTACCAGTCTCTGCTCTAACCGAGGAGTTTAAGTGCGCCAAGGTCAGACTGGAAATGACTTTAGTAGAGTCACGCGATAAATGCGTAAGGGAGGCAGCACCTGTGTTGAAAACTGGAAGAAAGTGGGCGGCAAAGAAAGCTGTGGAAGATGCAAAGGCTGCCCTTCGAATTGGTGATATCATGGGGCAAGTTCAGCATGGAAGAGGGGGTCTTGGTTTCAGTTCAACTCCTCCTACATGGCACAAGGCGGCCCCAGCTCAAAGGAGGAAGCTGGTAGTCAACGAGGTGCAAAAGCAGGAGGAGAGGATGAGGTGTATAAAGGCCATTTCCCAGGCCAAGCAGGGAGAATGGATGAGATGGGAGAGTGTGGAACAACGCAAGATTGGCTGGAAAGACCTATGGTCAATGGAACAGAGCAGGATCAGTTTCCTCATCAGGTCAACATATGATGTTCTCCCATCACCACAGAACCTAAACCTCTGGGTAGGAGAGGATCCCTCATGTCCTTTGTGTTCATCACCTGCAACATTAAGGCACATTTTGACAGGATGTAAGGTGGCTCTTAGCCAAGGACGGTTTACTTGGCGCCATGACCAGGTGCTGCGATGTTTGGCCTTAGCATTGGAAGACAAGCGTAACATGACCAATAAGTTGTCACCTGTTCCATCAAAACATTACACACAAAAGACAACATTCCTCCGCCCAGGAGAGCAACCACCAAGAAAAGGTGTTAAAACCAATTCTCGCCCAGGACAACTGGAAGCTGCTAGAGACTGGAAAATGCTGGCAGATGTTGGTCAACGGCTTATTTTTCCACCTGAGATTGCCACCACTAACCTTCGACCAGATATTGTCTTGTGGTCTGGATCAGCACGCCTTGTTCACCTGGTAGAGTTAACAGTGCCATGGGAGGATGCTGTAGATGAGGCGTATGAGAGGAAGAAACTGCGGTATGCTCAACTAGCCACTGAAGCGGAACAGCGAGGATGGAGAGTTCGGGTTTACCCAGTGGAAGTGGGTTGTCGAGGATTTGTGGCACACTCTACAACCCGGTTTCTCAGAGACGTCGGATTCAGTGGCCAAGAGTTGCGTCGCACAGTGAAGAACTTATCTGAAGCAGCAGAAAGGAGCAGCAACTGGCTGTGGTTGAGACGGAAAGATTCTGGCTGGGGACAGGTAAGTAAGCTGGGCTGAGTTGAGTGGGGGACGGAGGGGGGTGATGCTGGGACGCCAGAATCACCGTCGAGCCCTCTTGAGGTGTCGTGGGCTAGTCGACGAAACACTGAGGATGGAAGGTGCCCACTTGAAAACCCCAGAGATGTACCCTACTTAGCTCAATCCAGACGGTTGTCATGCTGATGCGCTGGGGAGGCCGCACTTTGGTTGATCCCCGGAGCCAGCATCGCAGCCGTTGTGTGTGCTGATGCGCCAGGGAGGCAAAATAAGCTGATCCCTGGAGCCAGCATTACACTTCAGCCATTAACACCAGACAGAAGGATATCTACATCATCATATGGAAGGAAACGTAAATGGATGGAGACACATATGGATCACATTAGTTTACTGTAAAGCTACGTCTTAGTTGGTGCTTATCTTGGCGAGAGCCGAGTTCAAATCAGCATGAAGTTTTAACATCTACTCTCGTGTAATGGAAATCAAATAATAATTTTAGAGTGTTTACCAACAAAATATAATGAAAAAAGCATTACTCAAGAAATGAGTTTAAGCATTTTATCTATTTATTTATTTATTTTCATTTTAAATTTTGTAACATTAATAGGGTTTTTTCTTTGGAGTAAAATGCTTTGCAAATCCCCACCTACATATTTGGGTACTCCTAACTATTCTTTTTTGTCTTAAAAGTGTGAGGTGACCGTGTATGTTTAATGTATTATAGATTCAAATGTGTGTCTGTTTGGAATGTATGCATACAGAAAAATAAAACTGAATATGTGTATTTTATTTTCCACCTATCACTTAACGTTTTAACAGTAATGTCACACCCAGCCCCTTTCACTTTAAATGTACACTACTATATTACTATAATTGGATGTTACTGGCAAGTGAAGCAGTGTTACCTAAAAACACAAAACATTTCCAAAGAAATCGCACAGGGTTACCTATCAGTGTACTTGCCATGATTCACAATGTAATTACATTCAGTATTTTCTTTTATTACATGGTAACAAAGAGTCACTTCAAAATACAGTACACTGCCAAAGGAATCACATTGAATTATATTTGTTTTATTGCAATTATCATGATTCACAATGCAATTAAATTCATTATTTCTTTTATTACAAGATAACAAGGAGTCACTTCAAAATACAATACACTGCCAAAGGAATTACATTTAATTATGTTTGTTTTATAATTACCATGATTCATAATGTTGTTACATTTACCATGTCCTGTTATCACCAGGTAACAAGGGGTCATTTCACAATCAGTAATACTGTAATTAAGGTCAGACTATGTTTTAACTTAGTTACATATGTAACTAAATAGAACTACATGTTGTTATTTTATGGAATTCCATAATGTAGTTACTGGTCCACTTATAGGATTTATGAGGAATTACATGTATTATATACTGTAATTACAGTGTAACTACATTGTAGTTAATGTACCTGTATTTTGAAGTGTATATATATATATATATATATATATATATATATATATATATATATATATATGGATACAGTATATATACAGTACTGTGCAAAAGTTTTAGGCAGGTGTGAAAAAATGCTGTAAAGTAAGAATGCTTTCAAAAATAGACATGTTAATAGATTACATTTATCAATTAACTAAATGCAAAGTGAGTGAACAGAAGAAAAATCTACATCAAATCAGTATTTGGTGTGACCACCCTTTGCCTTCAAAACAGCATCAATTCTTCTAGGTACACTTGCACAAAGTCAGGGATTTTGTAGGCATATAGTCAGGTGTATGATTAAACGATTATACCAAACAGGTGCTATTGATCATCAATTCAATATGTAGGTTGAAACACAATCATTAACTGAAACAGAAACAGCTGTGTAGGAGGAATAAAACTGGGTGAGGAACAGCCAAACTCAGCTAACAAGGTGAGGTTGCTGAAGACAGTTTACTGTCAAAAGTCATACACCATGGCAAGACTGAGCACAGCAACAAGACACAAGGTAGTTATACTGCATCAGCAAGGTCTCTCCCAGGCAGAAATTTCAAGGCAGACAGGGGTTTCCAGATGTGCTGTCCAAGCTCTTTTGAAGAAGCACAAAGAAACGGGCAACGTTGAGGACCGTAGACGCAGTGGTCGGCCAAGGAAACTTACTGCAGCAGATGAAAGACACATCATGCTTACTTCCCTTCGCAATCGGAAGATGTCCAGCAGTGCCATCAGCTCAGAATTGGCAGAAAACAGTGGGACCCTGGTACACCCATCTACTGTCCGGAGAAGACTTGCGGCCAAAAAGCCATACCTCCGACGTGGAAACAAGGCCAAGCGACTCAACTATGCACGAAAACACAGGAACTGGGGTGCAGAAAAATGGCAGCAGGTGCTCTGGACTGATGAGTCAAAATTTGAAATATTTGGCTGTAGCAGAAGGCAGTTTGTTCGCCGAAGGGCTGGAGAGCGGTACACGAATGAGTGTCTGCAGGCAACAGTGAAGCATGGTGGAGATTCCTTGCAAGTTTGGGGCTGCATTTCTGCAAATGGAGTTGGGGATTTGATCAGAATTAATGGTCTCCTCAATGCTGAGAAGTACAGGCAGATACTTATCCATCATGCAATACCATCAGGGAGGCATCCGATTGGCCCCAAATTTATTCTGCAGCATGACAACGACCCCAAACATACAACGAAAGTCATTAAGAACTATCTTCAGCGTAAAGAAGAACAAGGAGTCCTGGAAGTGATGGTATGGCCCCCACAGAGCCCTGATCTCAACATCATCGAGTCTGTCTGGGATTACATGAAGAGAGAGAAGCAACTGAGGGTGCCTAAATCCACAGAAGAACGTGGTTACTTCTCCAAGATGTTTGGGCCAACCTACCTGCCGAGTTCCTTCAAAAACTGTGTGCAAGTGTACCTAGAAGAATTGATGCTGTTTTGAAGGCAAAGGGTGGTCACACCAAATACTGTTTTGATGTAGATTTTTCTTCTGTTCACTCACTTTGCATTTTGTTAATTGATAAATATAAACTATTAACATGTCTATTTTTGAAAGCATTCTTACTTTACAGCATTTTTTCACACCTGCCTAAAACTTTTGCACAGTACTGTATATATACAGACGTGCTCAAATTTGTTGGTACCCCTCCACAAAAAACAAAGAATGCACAATTTTCTCTGAAATAACTTGAAACTGACAAAAGTAATTGGCATCCACCATTGTTTATTCCATATTTAATAGAAATCAGACTTTGCTTTTGATTTTTTATTCAACATAATATTGTAAATAAGAAAACAAATGAAAATGGCATGGACAAAAATGATGGGACTGCTAACCTAATGTTTTGTTGCACAACCTTTAGAGGCAATCACTGCAATCAAACGCTTTCTGTAGCTCTCAATGAGACTTCTGCACCTGTTAACAGGTAGTTTGGCCCACTCCTCCTGAGCAAACTGCTCCAGCTGTCCCAGGTTTGATGGGTGCCTTCTCCACTGCAAGTTTCAGCTCTTTCCATAGATGTTCGATAGGATTCAGATCAGGACTCATAGAAGGCCACTTCAGAATAGTCCAATGTTTTGTTCTTATCCATTCTTGGGTGCTTTTAGCTGTGTGTTTTGGGTCATTATCCTGTTGGAGGACCCATGACCTGCGACTGAGACAGAACTTTCTGACACTGGGCAGTACGTTTCGCTCCAGAATGCCTTGATAGTCTTGAGATTTCATTGTGCCCTGCACAGATTCAAGGCACCCTGTGCCAGGCGCAGCAAAGCAGCCCCAAAACATAACCGAGCCTCCTCCATGTTTCACTGTAGGTATGGTGTTCTTTTCTTTGAAAGCTTCATTTTTTCATCTGTGAACATAGAGCTGATGTGACTTGCCAAAAAGCTCCAGTTTTGACTCATCTGTCAAAAGGACATTCTCCCAGAAGGATTGTGGCTTGTCAATATGCATTTTAGCATATTCCAGTCTGGCTTTTTTATGTTTTTCTTTCAAAAGTGGAGTCCTCCTGGGTCTTCTTCCATGGAGCCCACTTTCGCTCAAAAAGTGACGGATGGTGCGATCAGAAACTGACGTACCTTCACCTTGGAGTTCAGCTTGTATCTCTTTGGCAGTTATCCTTGGTTCTTTTTCTACCATTCGCACTATCCTTCTGTTCACTCTGGGGTCGATTTTCCTCTTGCGGCCGCGCCCAGGGAGGTTGGCTACAGTTCCATGGACCTTAAACTTCTTAATAATATTTGCAACTGTTTTCACAGGAACATCAAGCTGCTTGGAGATGGTCTTGTAGCCTTTACCTTTACCATGCTTGTCTATTATTTTCTTTCTGATCTCCTCAGACAACTCTCTCCTTTGCTTTCTCTGGTCCATATTCAGTGTGGTGCACACAATGATACCAAACAGCACAGTGACTACTTTTCTCCATTTAAATAGGCTGAATGACTGATTACAAGATTTGAGACATGTGTGATACCAATTAAAGAAACTAATTAGTTTGGAATATCACTATAATCCAATTATTTATTACCTTTTCTAAGGGGTACCAACAAATGTGTCCAGGCCATTTTAGAATATCTTTGTAGAATAAGCAATAATCCATCTCTTTTCACAGCTTATTTGCTTTATTCTATGACATACCAAAGGCATGCAAGTATACATGATAAAATAGCTTTTAATTTCATCACTTTTCAGGAGGAATGAAGCATTATTTTAATGAGCTGTAAGGGTACCAACAAATTTGAGCATGTCTGTATATATATATATATATATATATATAAAACCAGGGTAAATATAACACACAGATATATTGACAGTAAGAGTCGAAATAGAGCAGAAATAGAATAAAAATCACAGGACTTTTACAGGAATGTTTACACAATGGAAATAAAACATTATTAAAATAAAACATTATCGTCACGTTTGGATTTAAGAGATGAATTCGTACAGCATTCCAGCAATTCACACATGCACGCAGACTTGTGTGTGCGGAGTGTGTGGATTGCTGTGGAGAATAAGCTAATTCTTAAAAATAAACAAAGACCAAAATGAATACATTTTCAAAGAGAGGAAGTGATTTCGGAGATCTCAGGATGCTGTGCACAGCTGCCACGTGTCCCTCTGACCCACCCTGAGCACCCAGCACCTGTACCACAGGGTCCACATCAACCAGCAGGGCCTCCAAGTCTGCCAAGATCCTGAAAGAATGTGCCCTGGGCCGGGACCCATCTAGCCCGTCCCACAATGCACGAGCCAGGGAGGAGAGCCCCTAGGGGAAACTCCCACACAGTCTAGACTGCAGCCCACCAGCCAACCACGTTACTGCCCTCGCCCAGCCAGCCAGCCCTGCCCTCACTGAGCTGGGGAGATCAAGCAGCTCCTAAACTCATCTGCACATGGCTGATGAGCTGAGAAACCCGGATGCACACTGGTAATGTACATCAAGCCTACTGGCGATTCAGCAAAACACTGAAAAAAACCCACGCACATATAAAGACATGAACGGCTTAAATTCACTTTGTTTCATTCTACATAAAAAGGTAACCTAGAAAAAATATGTATCTATATCTATATATATATCTATATATCTATATCTATATATATATATATATATATATATCTATATATATATATATATATCTATATCTATATCTATATCTATATCTATATCTATATCTATATCTATATCTATATATATATATATATCTATCTATCTATCTATCTATCTATCTATCTATCTATCTATCTATCTATCTATCTATCTATCTATCTATCTATCTATCTATATATATATATATATATATATATATATATATTTATATAAAAATGAGATCTCTTTCAATTAGTATCTGGAACATTCAGGGCCTGTATTCCTCAACTTTAGGGCTGAACAGCACAGACCCGGAATTTCTTATCAACATAAAACACATTATTGTTCTACAAGAGACATGGTGCCGTCACGTCAATCAATCAGGAATGGTAGAGACTGAGGCCCAGATTTATAAAAGGATTGCACAAAGGATGTTTTACGACTGTATAAAATGGCATTGAGGGTTCTCAATTTTTGGTTTGGATTTATAAAAGGCACGCAATGCATAAACACGCAATTAAGATGTAATTTCCGGGAGTGGTGTCTCTTTGCACTTTAGCCCTTGATACATATGTAATTGTGCATATGCATATGTAATTCTGGGGTTTCTGAGAGATTTTGCAAATGAGGTCTATCAAATATGTTCTTATGTTCTAATATTCCAACTAATTTATTAAAGCTGTCAGTAATTGCGGGCCTCATATTTTCGTGATTATTTTAAGAACTCTGAAAAGCAGACATAAAATTGCCACAATCAGACAGTGGCGACCCCTTACAACCGTAGATCCTGACGCCTGTACTGAGCCCAAACTCACCTACAGATGAAAACATCAACCAGACATACTTCAGGGGTGTGAATGAGCGCACATTCAGCAAGCTGCCTGGATCGCAGTGCTGGAGGTTTAGTTTTTATGAATTATAATTCACACAAGAGGGCAAACTGAAGTGTTTACCAGTGAATAGTACACATATTTGCCCCTTCCCGCTTCCCTTTCAAATACTTTTATAAATCATTATCACTCACATACAAACACCATTACTTTCTTGGAATATATATATATATGAATAAATAAAAGTAGGAAAGGCCAAAACAAATTAGTAATACTCTCCTATAATAAACTCCTAACACTAACGGCACCCTTACCCATGGAAACAGATCTCAACATTATAATTGTACAGGTCTGTGAGCCATCACATTTTGTAACATTTACAGATGAAAGATGTTTTTCAGGTGAAGAATGTGTTTTTGTGTTTCTCTGATTATCAAGTGTTCTGGGTAACAGCAAAGCTCAAACCTGAGCAAAAGTTTGACAAATTGCACTCTCAGGGAATTCTGTGTGCTAAGTGTGAGGTGGGCTATAGTGTCTGGGTGAGTTAGCTATTATTAAATATTTACCTGGTAAAGTGCAGATGGCCAGCCATAAACCTTGTGCCACGATAAGATCTGGCATAGCAAATATTTACAATGGGAATAAGTCTTTAACCAATCAAATGAATATGTGTACTTTTTTGTTTTCTTGTACTTTGTAACCTAATGCTGATTTGCTGTAGGGAGAGAACTGTATAAAGGGACAGGGAAGATGTATCTCACTAAGTATCCTTGAGAGGAGCTTCCAGTTCTGTGGTCGTTGTGACCAAAAGACAATAAACTTGTCAAACTGTTTAAGCTTGACCTCTATTGTATTGTTTCCGTGTTCTAAAAATATTTCTTACAGAATTGGCGTCACAAACAGGATTCCTGATTGCTCGCTCACCTGACTGCTGAGACAGGCTAGAGTATGCTGTGGCTTACATACTTACTGTGCTTAGGGTAAGGAAATGGAACACATTTTGTCTTATACGGTTTTATACGGCTTATAAGTGTTGCTTGCTGACTTAGATAAAAGCGGATCGACATATCCTGTAAGGGAAGTGTTTATATGTATGTATATGCATGTGTGCAGTGGACTCTGGGACTGTTCATGCACTTGATACAATGTAACTGAAAGTTTTGGTGGAAGATGCAGGTGTGCGTTCGGTGTTTGTAGCATGGATAGATTGGGCATGAGGAATTGTGGGGGCATGTTTGTCTGGGATAACTGCATTTTAATTTAAAGGGTGTGAAGAGGTTTGAACGTCGTGTTTTCAGATATTTCTTGGCAGTGTCCAGTGCCGATGGTCTTGAAGCTTTCATGCGGACAGTCTTGGGAGAGCGCTTGCATTTATTTTGCTCAAACCAGTTGCAGTGTATTGGGGGTATGAATGATCCTGGAGGCTGCTGTATATGTGTGTGTGTATATATATATATATATATATATATATATATATATATATATTTATGTGCACTGCATTTTCTTTATTTATTTGTATATATTGTTGTTGTTTGTGCCATGTATGTGCTTTGACAACACTTATTTTTTCATGCTAATAAAGTCAATTTGAATTTAATGACAGAACAATTATTATTATTGAGATTGGCTAATTAACATCTCTCTCTCTCTCTCTCTTTTGCTCCATCCCTCCTCTCTCTCACTCACTCTGGATTTTTACTGTAAGGCACATTTGTAGCAATAGGCGGGTGTGTTGCCTTACTTTTGAATTCTCCTTTAACAAGAAACTTTTTATAATAATGTCTGTCTCTGTACCCCCCCCCCCCCCCCCGCTCCTCTAACTCTCACTCTCTCCAGTTTAATCAGTATAGTTATAAATCAGCTCCTCTCTCTCCTTTTCTCCCACCCCTCTCCCTTCCACCCCTCTCCTTCCTCTTCCTCCTCCTCTCCTCCCTCTTTCCCTCTATGTGTAGTTCTGTACAGGCTCGCTGATTTTAATGCAGGCCCAGTAAACCGCCCAACCCAGACAAACCACACACAGAACCAGAACCACAGCCCAGATGGCATAGATCGCTCCGTACTGTTCAGCCTCCTGCCAAGTGCCAGCCTGAGAGAGAGAGAGAGAGAGAGAGAGAATAATATTTGCAAATATTATTATTCAATTACATTCTCTTTTTACTCCTGCTTCATCAGATGAAGGCTGTGAGCTGAAACATATTAAAAGCTGAAAGATATTAAAAAGAAACCATGAAAAGTGTTTTTGAAAACAGAGTTTGAGTGAGTTGCTCTATTTGAGTGCGGACCTTTCTTGACCTGTTTGGTCTTAATTCCTTGATATTTTTTGGGAGGTGACGCACCAATTCATTTGAAAAAGACTGAACTTGAGTCTGATGGTACACACCATTTAAACACATTCTAGAATGAAAAGATTTTTGGGTGTGGCCATGTAGCTCCCCCTGCCCCCCCATCCCTCCCTTCCTCCATCTCACCATTAGTCCTCCAGCGATGACAGCAAAGAAGAGACCCAGCATGAAAAAGTAAACACAGCGTTGCCAGGGGTAACGCCGCCCAATAAAGGACCTGAGAGAAAGACAGGGAGAGGGCAAAAGAGACAGTTATACATGATAACATGATTGCATTATGATAAAATGTGAGGCTCAATTCTGGACTGTGTAAGTGGCAGGGTCAATGTGTGTGTGTGTGTGTGTGTGTGTGTGTGAGAGACAGACAGACAGACAGACAGACAGACAGACAGACAGACAGACAGACACACAGACTTACACTTTCCGACAGTGAGGGCATCTGGCGAGTTTCTTCTTTGTAAAGTCAGTCCACTGAGACAGAGAGAGAATTATTATCAATCTTATTGATTCTTATTCTGATTATTATTACAGTACTTGTGATTATTAATTAGGATGATGAATATGAAGATGAAGATGAATTGTGAATCGCACCAGGAATGTGTGAGCGCAGTGTCCACAGCTCACTCTGGCTCCACAAGGCTGCAGCTCTGGGCTGACAGGACCTGAATCTGACTCCACTGGACCCAAGTTTATAATTCTCTTACTGAGACAGATAGAGAGAAAAGGAGCGGCAGAGAGGGAGAGAGAGCAGAAGAGAGACATAATTACATATGTGTGTGTTTGTGTGTGGGCCTGAATCTCCCTTTCTCCCCTCCCCTCTCCCCTCCCCTCCCCTCCCCTCCCCTCCCCCCTCCTCCTCCTTCTCCTCTCCCCTATCCCCCCTCCTCTTTCTCCCCCATCCCCCCTCCTTCTCTCACCAGTAAGGACGGGGACAGGCCATTCTCTGTGAAGTTGCTTTGCAGATCAAGAGACAGTTACAAGGACAGCGCACATACTTCTTACCAGGAGGAGGGTTCTTAATGGGCTGAGAGAGAGGGGGGGAAGGGAGGGGGGAGAATGAGGTATGGGAGAAAGAGAGACGGGGAGAGAGAGAGAGGGAGGGGTTGAAAGGGGGAGAGAGAGAGAAAGAAGGGAGGTTAACACAGATACACTGACTACTTTTCAGTACAGTAATAATTATAATAATTATTATTATTATTATTTATTTCTTAGCAGACGCCCTTATCCAGGGCGACTTACAATCGTAAGCAAAAACATTTCAAGCGTTACAATACAAGTAATACAATAAGAGCAAGAAATACAATAACACAGAAATACAATAATACAGACCTAGCTTCACACACTCATGCACACGTACACGCATACATACTTAGACACATGTTGAGACACGCACACGCACACAGATGCAAAAACACACACTCTCCTCACCGTTGCCTCGTTGCAGACCCCACACTTAACAAGGTGCTGGTGGCTGTCTGCCTTCACACTAATGAGGGACTGACATACACGACAGTTGATCTTGGAAGTGCTGCCCGACATCATTAGGGAGTAAGGAGGAAGGTCTTCCTCGATCGGGAGAACTGAGGGGAGGTCTGGAGAGAAGGGGAGGGAGACGGACAGAGAGAGGTTAATAGAGAGACAGAGGGAATGAGAAAGAGAGAGGGAACGAGAAAGACAGGTTAATAGAGTGTGCGATAGAAAGAGAGGGAGGGTGAGGGGGGAGAGAGAGAGAGAGAGGGGTAAACCAAACAATTCTGCACAGACCAGATTGGCTGTGTGGTCACTGTGAGACAGAAGAACTGGAAACAGAGATGCACTTTCTCCTAAATTGCCATATACTCCCAACCCAAGATCATTTACTTGAAAAAATGTAAATTTTCCTCCCCCATTTCCCAAAAAGCCAGAAAAAATGGCAGTCCTCCTGGGAGAGGGACACACAGCCCCACTGGCTGCCCAGTGTGTGTGTGCCTGTCATGCAAAACTGAAAGATCATAATTGGATAAGTCTTCACCCCCCTGAGTTAATACTTGGTGGAGGCACCTTTGGCAGCAATTACAGCTGTGAGTCTGTTGGGATAGGTCTCTGCCAACTTTGCACACCTAGATTTGGCAATATTTGACCATTCTTCTTTACAAAACTGTTCAAGCTCTGTCAAGTTCCTTGGGGAGCGTTGATAGACAGCAATCTTCAAATCATGCCACAAATTTGCGATTGGATTTAGGTCGGGACTCTGACTGAGCCACTCAAGGACATTTACTTTGTTGTTCCTTAGCCACTCCAGTGTAGCTTTGGCTGTGTGCTTTGGGTTGTTGTCATGCTGAAAGGTGAACTTCTGTCCCAATTTCAGCTTTCTTGGAGAGGGCAGCAGGTTTTCCTCAATGACTTCTTTGTACTTTGCTCCATTAATTTTCCCTTCTATCCTGACAAGTGCCCCGGTCCCTGCTGATGAGAAACATCCCTGTAACATGATGCTGCCACCACCATTCTTCACAGTAGGCATGGTGTTCTTTGGGTGATGCGCTATGCTGGGTTTGCGCCAAACATGACACTTTGTATTTAGGCCAAAAAGTTCCATTTTAGTTTCGTCATACCACAAAACTTTTTGCCACATGGCTACAGAATCTCCCAAGTGTTTTTTTTGCATACTTCAAACGGGATTCAAGGTGGGCTTTCTTGAGTAATGGCTTCCTTCTTGCCACCCTACCATACAGGCCAGATTTGTGGAGTGCTTGGGATATTGTTGTCACATGCACACTTTGACCAGTCTTGGCCATAAAAGCCTGTAGCTCTTGCAAAGTTGCCATTGGCCTCTTGGTAGCCTCTCTGATTAGTCTCCTTCTTGCTCGGTCATCCAGTTTGGAGGGACGGCCTGATCTAGGCAGGGTCTTGGTGGTGCCATACACCTTCCACTTCTTAATAAACGTCTTGACCGTGCTCCAAGGGATATTCAAGGCCTTTGATATTTTTTTATACCCATCCCCTGATCTGTACCTTTCAACAACTTTGTCCCGGAGTTCTTTTGAAAGCGCCTTGGTGCTCATGGTTGAGTCTTTGCTTTGAAATGCACTACCCAGCAGAGGGAACCTACAGGAACTGCTGAATTTATCTTGAAATCATGTGAATCACTACAATTTAACAAAGGTGGAGGCCATTTAACTTGGTGTGTGATTTTGAAGGCGAATGGTTACACCTGAGCTAATTTAGGATTGCTATTACAAGGGGGGTGGACACTTATCCAACCAAGCTATTTGAGTTTTTATTTTTAATTAATTTTCTACAAATTTCTAGAATATTTTTTTCACTTGGAAGTTGTGGGGTAGGATGTGTAGATAAATGAAAAAAAAACTATTTTAATGCATTTTAATTCCAGGCTATAAGGCAACAAAAGGTGAACATTTTGAAAGGGGGTGTAGACTTTCTATAGGCACTGTATATATATATATATATATAATTATTATTATTTAGCAGACGCCTTTATCCAAGGCGACTTACAGAGACTAGGATGTGTGAACTCTGCATCAGCTGCAGAGTCACTTACAACTATGTCTCACCCGAAAGACGGAGCACAAGGAGGTGAAGTGACTTGCTCAGGGTCACACAATGAGTCAGTGGCTGAGGTGGGATTTGAACCGGGGACCTCCTGGTTACAAGCCCCTTTCTTTAACCACTGGACCACACAGCCTCCTTGGGTCATTCCTTGTCAATTCAACCAGCCAATGTCACCATACGTTACACATTTGGTTAAAAATCGGCAAAAAGTTAGTAAAAGTGTTTGTTAGAAACTTTGTGAAATTTGAGCGGTCAACTCTTTATAGTTCCTGAGATTTTCGTGTTGATACCTAGGGGGTACCACCCTGCCAATGTTCTGTGAAAACACACACACACTGCTTTTAAAGGCTAATAATGTTTGAAATAAACATGTTAGATACCCAAATTCACCCCCATATAGATTTTTGGTCAAAAATAAAATAAATAAGATCTGTTCCTCTCCTGCCCCCAGAGCAGGTCTGTTCCCTCATTCCCCCAGAGCAGGCCTGTTCCCTCATTCCCCAAGGGCAGGCCTGTGCCCTCATTCCCCAAGGGCAGGCCTGTGCCCTCATTCCCCAAGGGCAGGCCTGTGCCCTCATTGCCCAAGGGCAGGCCTGTGCCCCTGCCCCCAGAGCAGGTCTGTATCCTTTTTGCCCTAAAAGCAGACAGGTCTGAGCCCCTCCTGTCGAAAGAACAAGTTTGCCCTTGCATCAATGGCAGATATTCTCTCATCTCTGCCCCTAACCCAGTCTTATTTCCTTTTACCATGATGTCTAGAAACCAAAAGATTGTTAGGTTAACATAATGAACAACATTAATATAACCTGGCCTAGAATAACAGAATATTACCCATTTAAACAAAGTATAAATTTCAATGTGAAAAAGGCAGACATGCCCTAGCGAGGGGCATGGGGCTCTGTTAGGGGCAGATATGAGACACAGATCTGCTCTCGGGGCAGGGGCACAGGACTGCTCTCGGGGCAGGGGTACAGGCCTTCTCTCGGGACAGGAGTGACAGTCCTGCTCTCAGGACAGGAGGGAAACAGATCTGCTTGTCCTTTGGGGAAGAATTACACTGACAAGCCTCATTCTGTATCAGCAACATTAAATAGCTTACTATGCATGATTAAAAAGCATGTCTGGGGCTTCCGAGTGGCGCATCCAGTAAAGGCGCTCCACGTGGAGTGCAGGATGCGCTCTATAGTCTGGACGTCATGAGTTCGAGTCCAGGCTATTCCTTTGCCGACCAAGGATGGAAGCTTCCAGGGGGGCGGCGCTCAATTGGCCGAGCGCTGCCCGGGGGGAGGGAGGGCTAGGTCGGCCAGGGTGTCCTCGGCTCACCACGCACCAGCGACCCCTGTAGTTTGGCCGGGCACCTGCGGGCTTGCCTGTAAGCTGCCCGAGAGCTGCGTTGTCCTCCGACGTTGTAGCTCTTGGGTGGCTGCATGGTGAGTCCACAGTGTGAAAAAAAGCGGTCGGCTGACGGCACACGCTTCGGAGGACAGCGTGTGTTCGGCTTCGCCCTCCCGAGTCAGCATAGGAGTGGTAGCGGTGAGCTGAGCATAATAAAATAATTGGCGATTCCAAATTGGGAGAAAATAATAAAAATAATTGGCAACAACTAAATTTAAATAAATAAAAAAAAAAGTATGTCTAAAACCATCTTGACAAAAAAGAACCACTAGCAGCATTGTTTTTCATGCATTTAAAAATGAACTGTTTTAGTGCTCCAATATTTTCCCTTGTCATT
The DNA here is from genome assembly GCF_902713425.1 of Acipenser ruthenus. Taxonomy (NCBI): domain Eukaryota; kingdom Metazoa; phylum Chordata; class Actinopteri; order Acipenseriformes; family Acipenseridae; genus Acipenser; species Acipenser ruthenus. The sequence continues at coordinate 55,251 of NW_026708279.1, forward strand.
GCACCTGATAAATCCCATGTTTCATAATGGAATTCTTGACAACTCCTATAATCGAATTATGTAAATATATTCTGCTACGTATATTTTTTAGACGATACAGGTCATGTTCTATCTAAGCCTTTTAGTCCCGCCTTTGGCAAAAATCAAGTAACCAATCCGACGCGACACATTAGTTCTGCCCCCAGGGCTGATCTGCCCTCAGAGCAAAGTTCATTTCCAAAAACTCAACTGAGCTGCTTGAACGGACAAACTGCACGTGCACGTCACAACAGAACACCCAGCGTGGGCATGAACATGAGCACAGCGTCATCGGTGAAGAAATAAAACAAACTGGCATTTAAATGAAATTATTATTATCCTTTCGACAAATATTACCTACAAAATCCCTCATATATAACAACATGTACCAGAAGCTCTCTGCGTACAACAATAAATATATCAATATAGACCTGCTGAATAACCTAGCTATATGAATAATCAATTAAAATAAACCCCCAATTTTAACGTTAGCTGTCTTTTAACACACTATTATGTTTCACTTTTTGTACCACGCACCCAAGCGAGGCAGTCAGCTACTGTAGCCTCCTCTCGAACCATGCACAGCTTCACTGCTTTCAAAACGTAGCTACTGCTGTTGCATAGTATTTAAATGCGAACCCCGAAAACGTTCCGTTAGCATGCCTCCTTCTTCTTCTTCTTATTACTAATAAACAGCGAAGTGCAATAGATTATACAGAACAACCCATCCAATACTGTAATAAACTGTAGTACAGCATTATAAACTCTGGTACGGTATAAGGTTACTACACTAGATTCTGGTATCAGTTTACAACACTAACCCCGATGCTATACCTCCTACAAAAAGAAGGGAGGTCATGATTGTTGGGGACTCCATACTGAGAAACACAGCAAGTTCAGTTTGCAGTTTGGACCCCCTTACTACAACAGTGTGCTGCCTTCCAGGAGCCTCAGTCAAGCACATCACTGATAATGTGGACAGGCTCCTAGAACGAACAGGAGATGACCCGGTAGTAGTCGTCCACATTGGTACAAACAACATTGGAAGAGACAGGCCAAGATCCCTGCAAAACAAATTCAGAGAGCTAGGAAGGAAATTAAAAGACAAGACCAAAACTGTGGTATTTTCTGGGATACTGCCGGCGCCTTGCAAAGGACCATATGGGCAGCTGGAAATACAAAATCAAAATGCATGGGTGAAATCGTGGTGCACACAGGAAGGCTTCACCTTTCTTGAACATTGGAGCACTTTCTACAACAAGGACTAGCTATACAGGTGGGACGGACTGCACTTAAACAGAAAGGGAACCAATCTACTCGGAGAAAGGATCCTTCAGGCGGTACAGAAGCATTTAAACTAGAAAGGAAAGGGGGAGAAAACAAAAAAACAGAAGGGTGACTACATCAAAACAAGGGCAACAACTCAGGTAAGACCACTATCTTAATGCTAGAAGTCCGAGAAACAAAATGTTAGAACTTGAAGCTACTGCACTAACAAATAACTACGATGTGATAGGTGTTACAGAAACTTGGTTGTCTGAGAGTGATGGAGACAAATATAATATTAGTGGGTACACACTGTATAGGAAAGACAGGCAGGACAGAAGAGGCGGAGGGGTAGCGCTATATATAAGAAATAGCCTTGAAGCCCAGGTGTTAAATCAGGACAAAGAAAACAATGCAGAATCAATATGGGTCAGAATAATGGACACAAATTCAAAGGGCATAATAATAGGAGCATTTTTATTATTATTATTTATTTCTTAGCAGACGCCCTTATCCAGGGCGACTTACAATTGCTACAGACCGCCAAATTCAGACGCTGAGCAAAATAATCTGTTGTACAATGACATTCGAAATGCGTGTAGAAAAGGAGAAGCCATACTAATGGGGGATTTCAACTTCCCCTGTATAAAATGGGAAAACTCAATGGGGGGCACGACGGATGAAATTGCAATGGTGGAAATGACAAATGACTGCTTCCTAACGGAATTTGTCAAGGCACCGACTAGAGGGGAGGCATGCCTTAATTTAGTCTTTTCAAATAATGAAGACAGAATAACTAAAACAGAGGTCAGAGAGCCATTGGCAAACTCAGACCACAACATGGTCTCATTTGAAATATTTTTTAAAACCCGAAAAGTAATGACTAAAGCTAAGGTTTACAATTTTAGAAAAGCAAACTACGAAGGTATGAAACAGAGACTAACAGAAGTAGATTGGAGTAAAATAGAGAAAACATCCACAGAAAAAGGGTGGCTGTTTTTTAAAAATGTAGTACTAGAGGCACAAAACAATTACATCCCAAAAGCAGACAAATCTAAATCTAAAACAAAATGGCCAAAATGGTTTAATAGATCAATTAAAAAAAATATTCAGCGAAAAAAGGCACTTTACAGAGCTTTTAAAAGGGACCAAAAACAAAGCACACAGAAAGAGTACTTGGAACTGCAAACACAAGTCAAAAAGGAAGTTAGAAAGGCCAAGAGAGAGATAGAAATCAATATTGCTAAGGGGGCTAAAACCAATTCCAAAATGTTTTTCCAATATTATAACAGCAAGAGAACATTCAAAGAGGAGGTTAAATGTCTAAAAATAGCAAATATATTAAATGATTACTTTTCACAGGTTTTTACAAAGGAGGACACGGACAACATGCCCCACATGTTGACCTGTTCCTATCCAATTTTAAATAACTTTAGCATAACAGAGGCAGAAGTGTTAAAGGGACTAGGAGCTCTTAAAATAAACAAATCCCCTGGGCCGGATGAGATCCTCCCAATAGTACTCAAAGAAATGAAAGAAGTTATTTACAAACCGCTAACCAAGATCATGCAACAGTCTGGAAAAATAGCAAACGTAATACCGATCCACAAAAAAGGAGACAAAACCGAATCAGGTAACTACAGACCAATAAGCCTGACTTCTATTATATGTAAACTTATGGAAACTATAATAAGATCCAAAATGGAAAATTACCTATATGGTAACAATATCCTGGGAGACAGTCAGCATTGTGTTAGGAAAGGGAGATCGTGTCTAACTAACCTACTTGACTTTTTTGAGGATGCAACATTGAAAATGGATAACTGCAAAGCATACGACATGGTTTATTTAGATTTCCAGAAAGCTTTTGACAAAGTCCCGCATAAAAGATTAATTCTCAAACTGAACACAGTAGGGATTCAAGGAAATGCATGCACATGGATTAGGGAGTGGTTAACAGGTAGAAAACAGAAAGTACTGATTAGAGGAGAAACCTCGAAATGGAGTGAGGTAACCAGTGGTGTACCACAGGGATCAGTATTAGGTCCTCTGCTATTCCTAATCTACATTAATGAGTTAGACTCTGATATAGTAAGCAAACTCGTTAAATTTGCAGACGACACAAAAATAGGAGGAGTGGCAAACACTGTTGAAGCAGCAAAGGTCATTCAAAATGATCTAGACAGCATTCAAAATTGGGCAGACACATGGCAAATTAAATTTAATAGAGAAAAGTGTAAAGTATTGCATGCGGGCAATAAAAATGTGCATTATAAATATCATATGGGAGATAGTGATATTGAAGAAGGGATCTATGAAAAAGACCTAGGAGTTTATGTTGACTCAGAAATGTCTTCATCTAGACAATGTGGGGAAGCTATAAAAAAGGCCAACAAGATGCTCAGATATATTGTGAGAAGTGTTGAATTTAAATCAAGGGAAGTAATGTTAAAACTTTACAATGCATTAGTAAGACCTCACCTAGAATATTGTGTTCAGTTCTGGTCACCTCGTTACAAAAAGGATATTGCTGCTCTAGAAAGAGTGCAAAGAAGAGCGACCAGAATTATCCCGGGTTTAAAAGGCATGTCGTATGCAGACAGGCTAAAAGAATTGAATCTATTCAGTCTTGAACAAAGAAGACTACGCGGCGATCTGATTCAAACATTCAAAATCCTAAAAGGTATAGACAATGTCAACCCGGGGGACTTCTTTGACTTGAAAAAAGAAACAAGGACCAGGGGTCACAAATGGAGATTAGATAAAGGGGCATTCAGAACAGAAAATAGGAGGCACTTTTTTACACAGAGAATTGTGAGGGTCTGGAACCAACTCCCCAGTAATGTTGTTGAAGCTGACACCCTGGGATCCTTCAAGAAGCTGCTTGATGAGATTCTGGGATCAATAAGCTACTAACAACCAAACGAGCAAGATGGGCTGAATGGCCTCCTCTCGTTTGTAAACTTTCTTATGTTCTTCTTATGTTCTTAATACACCCTGATAAACTGGTACACTGATATCAATATGAATTACTTGTATATTTGTAATACATTTTGATAATGTATTGCAAGAAGTATTTTTTTTCTCGGTCAGGGGCAGCGGCTGTGTAAATGTTTCTGGAAACATTCGTCACAACACTGTACTTGGACTCATTACAATGTCCTGCTTTGGGTGAGTAAAAATGTCTGTGTGTGTGTGTCAATGTGTGTGTGTGTCACTATGTCATTGTGTGTGTGACAGTGTGTCACTATGTGTGTGTGTCAGTTTGCATGTGTCAGTGTGTCACTATGTGTGTGTGTCAGTTTGCGTGCATCAGTGCATGAGTGTATCTGTGTGCAGGGTTAGAAACTAACAATACTGTGCTGCTAGTCCAAAGGACCAGTACCTTTTAAACTTTTAAACCAGTAAACTTGGTAGGCCTGGTGTAAACTTACTAGTCCTTATGTGAAGTGCCGAACAACAGTTGGGGTCTGTGGCAATGTGCTCCGCCCCTGTGTGCATTTCTGTGTTGTATGTTGCGTGTGGTGTGTTAATGTTGGTGTATAGGCATTGGTACACGGGATATAAACGGGTCTGTGTTTCACGTGTGATTTAAAATGTATAGTTGTATTTATGCACGTTTTACTCACTCGGGGTTGGGTGTTCGGTGAGTAGTGAACGAGAGAGAGAGGAGAAATAAAGTTAAAGATAAATATTTATAACAATTGCTATCGCGTGCTGGTAGGACCAGCACGATACTTGTTTGTTTATTTACTCACCGTGTTTGTGTGTCTGTCCGTCCACCGTTTGTTTAAGTGTTAGTCCATTTTGTTTGTCGATTTATTTTGGAGCAAGTGCCGTGTCCTGTCTTCTGTTTGTTTAAACCTTTTATTTATAATAAACCGCGCAACAGCGCTTTCATCATTTCACCTCATTTCTCTGTGTATTCATTTCCTGGTTCTGACGGCACCACTCAGCTAGCCGTGTGACAGGGTCCCAAAAACAGGCTTAGATTTTATTTTGCTAAAAAACAAAACACCGTTATAAATTTAGACTAACATTTTTTTTTTAACAAAGCACCTTCGTAAACATTCATACAGATCGATCAGTCACCTATTTGCACCTCGTTTCTTGTGTGCTGAGAAACTGACACTGACAGCACCAGACGGGATGACAGAGGAAAACATTCTCTCAGCTGTGTCACCCTGCCGACCATGAAGCTCTGCCTGAAACTGACAGCGTTGACACAATGTTTATCTGATTGTACATTACGTGTTGCTATTTACAAAAATGCTGGCTGGCTATGAATTACTATCTATAATGCACGTACACATGCGGTCTTCACTAAAGTCCCAATTTAAAGACAGTACGTTTCACTGTAGCCCTCGGGATGAAATTGTTAGGTGGCTATTTAATTATTATTATTTTATTAATTAGCAGTGGGAGAAAACCGCTTCAGCAAGTACAGTAGAATCTGCCAGAACTGACGGACGCTGAATCTACTACAGATACTAATGAGAGCATAACAAAAACAAAAGAAAAACGAGGGAAACGCAGAACATTTCAAGAAAGCTGGGAGACTTTGTATAAATTGATTTTATATTTTTAAATGCTGCAGTAACAGTTCTGCTTTTGAAGCATCCACTATAATTTGACAGAACAGGTGATTTATTTGCACTGTGCAGAACCTTATTTTCCCCCGTTGGTGCTTGAGCCCCGGAGAGCTCACAGAATAACCACCTGCACCTATTGTTAGCGATTAAAGCCTGCGTTTAGAACGAACTGATTACCGCTCAGCAGTACTATATTGGTATAAGAAAAGTGTGTTTTAAAAAAGTAATTTCAGCTTCCAATCACTTAAAATATGCTGACGATAATGTAAACAACACCAAGCTACAGACAGCGAGTCCCAAGCTTTAAACGTGTTACTGTTTATAAATAAGAACTTAACTTTATTATGAATATACTGTGTTATTATGTTTTAACCAACATAATATGATAATGTTCTGTGACAGGGTGACTAAACGGTGACGTCACGGCAGAAGCAGGAACGCAAAAATACTGACACCGGGCACTGCAGTTCAAAAGAAAGAAATCGGCTGGCCGCCTTTTTTATTAAATAACAAAAATAAATAAAAAGGTTGAACAAAATAAAATCACCAACACAAAATATATAAACAAAGGTCAGGCTGGGCAAATAGCTGTCACTGATCCTTTTACTTTCGTTTTAGTTTCATTTTTGTTTTCACTCTTGCTCTCCTCGCTCTCTCTCATACACTCCTCTAAAACACCCACCCCGAGATGGAGAGCTGCAGGCTTTTTATATTCAGGTGACCATCTCCCGATTAGCAACAAAATTAATGTAAAAAACAAAACAATGTACAGGGCACCTCGCCCTGTTACATGTTCCCTATGGTATTTGTTTGTTTATTTGTTTTAAAAGGTTTAGTAAAACATGGCCTATTGTTTGACCTTGTTAGTACAACCGGCCCGCTTTGCTAATGACACCAGTCAGGGTCGTAACCCAGTATAAATCTCCACATTACTGTAAAATGACTTTACACTTACTTCAAAAGATGCAACGTGTTTCAGTAAATTCAAACGATAAACTTTGCATCCCGCGCAGAGGGAGAACACAAATGTAAAACATCATTAAGTGGGGTTGGCATTGCAGGGGAGATGAAGGGAGGTTTCAGTTCCGAGTGACTGTTTTCTAAGCATTACTTGTGAATTTTTATTCACCACTGCTACACCCCTTTAGAAAATTGACTTTCCTGCATGTTTTTTTTTTTTTTTTTAATGTAAGATTGAACGTGAGAGTATATGTGTACATTTGTTTTAAGTACTCGCCCAGAGGACTACTGAGACACAGACATCAACTAGTCCTCATCAGATTTAATTTAAAGCGGAAGTTTCTAACCCTGTGTGTGTGTTACTGTGTCAGTGTGTGTGTGTGTATTAGTTAGTGTGTGTGTTTCAGTGTATGTGTTTGTGTGTCAGTGTGTACCTATCTAAGACTGTACAGTACACAATTGGATATATTTGACTGTATACTACAGATCCTATAATACGTGTGTACCGCTACAAGCTACAAGGCTCGAGAGACCCTGTAGAACTGAGTTCAGCAGTTTATGATGGTACATGAACTTGTTAAGTACGTGTCTGCCTGTGCGTCTGTCTTACTGTTAGCAAGACTAGGCCTATACATGAATTACTGTACATTACAGCGCAGGCTGTCTTAACATTATACTAAGTACTGTACTTGCACTGTACTTTACTGTCCTGTGCTACACTCTAGTACACAACAAATTTATTTTGACATTGAATGAGCGCTATTTGTGTTTTTGAATTATACTGTACAATACAATACTGTACTGTAGGCCAGGGGTTCCCAAACTGTGGGCCGTGACTCATCCCTGGGTGGGCCGCGGAAGCAGTGATTATTATTATTTTATATATTAACTTAAAGTCGTGTAAGATGTGATGTTGCAATAATGTGAGCAACATAGCTTAATATAAGACAACATGTGGATGCGACAGCGTGGGAGAAGTACAAGTGGACAAGTACAACGCAGTTAGAAGCAGTTTGAAAGCAGGTTGACAGCTGCAGAAACTAAACTAAACTTCCAAAAAAAAAAATTAACATGGTCTTCAAGCCAGTAATCTGTGACAACTGCATGATGTGGGAAATCCGAGAAAACCCAACAGAGCTCAACCAAGTGTGTGTAAAGTTCTGCACGATCCAGGACTTGCTTAAACGAGTAAGTGTGTTAGAAATGGAGCTGCAGAAAATAAGACAGCAACAGGAGCTTGAGGTGGCATACCCACAATTCATGGAAGTCTGCACCCCTAGCAGACTGAAAGCCACCAGGGAGATGGAAAAGGGTCGAAACAGCTGGGTTCAGATAGGCAGAAGCAGGGGAAAAAAAGAAACTTCGTCAAACACGACCACCAGAAATCCAAACATCCAACAAATTTGAACCAATTTAGATGACCAAAACTAACATCAAGAAAATGAAAGGAACAACATCCAGGACCCTATAAACAGTGCTGGCCAGGCAGCAAAAAGAAGGGAGGTCATGATTGTTGGGGACTCATTGAGAAACACAGCAAGTTCAGTTTCCAGTCTGGACCCCCTTACAACAACAGTGTGCTGCCTTCCAGGAGCCTCTGTCATGCACATCACTGAGAACATGGACAGGCTCCTAGAACGAACAGGAGATGACCTGGTGGTAGTTGACCACATCGATACAATCAACATTGGAATAACAGACCAAGATCCCTGCAAAACAAATTCAGAGAGCTAGGAAGGAAATTAAAAGACAAGACCAAAATTGTGGTATTTTCTTGGATACTGCCAGCACCTTGCAAAGGACCATATGGACAGCTGGAAATACAAAATCAAAATGCATGGCTAAAATCGTGGTGCACACAGAAAGGCTTCACCTTTCTTGAACATTGGAGCACATTCTACAACAAGGACTATCTATATAGGTGGGATGGACTGCACTTAAACAGAAAGGGAACCAATCTACTTGGAGAAAGGATCCTTGAGGAGGTCCAGCAGCATTTAAACTAGAAAGGACGGGGGGAGAAAACAAAAAAACAGAAGGTCAGAGAGCCATTGGCAAACTCAGACCACAACATGGTCTCATTTGAAGTGTTTTTTAAAACCCCAAAAGTAATGACTAAAGATAAGGTTTACAATTTTAGAAAAGCAAACTATGAAGGCATGAAACAGAGACTAACAGAAGTAGATTGGAGTAAAATAGAGAAAACATCCACAGAAAAAGGGTGGCTGTTTTTTTAAAAATGTAGTACTACAGGTGCAAAACAATTACATCCCAAAAGTAGACAAATCTAAATCTAAAACAAAACGGCCAAAAATGTGCACTATAAATATCATATGGGAGTTTATGTTGACTCAGAAATGTCTTCATCTAGACAATGTGGGGAAGCTATAAAAAAAGGTCAACAAGATGCTTGGATATGTTGCGAGAAGTGTTGAATTTAAATCAAGGGAAGTAATGTTAAAACTTTACAATGCATTAGTAAGACCTCATCTAGAATATTATGTTCAGCTCTGGTCACCTCATTACAAAAAGGATATTGCTGCACTAGAAAGAGTGCAAAGAAGAGCAACCAGAATTATCCTGGGTTTAAAAGGAATGTCGTATGCAGACAGGCTAAAAGAATTGAATCTATTCAGTCTTGAACAAAGAAGACTACACGGTGATCTGATTCAAGCATTCAAAATCCTAAAAGGTACTGACAATGTCAACCCAGGGGGCTTTTTTTTTACCTAAAAAACGACCTAATTTGCATCTGCGCTGTACAGAGTGGTAGAAAAAAAGTAGCAATACAAGGCTCTCTGTTCCCTTTGTAGGTATTAGTTTATATTTAAAAAAAAAAAAAAAAAAAAACGTTTATTCATAACATGCAAGGTTATGGGTGCATCAGACAAACCAGAGGAAATACAAAAACAAAGCAGTTATGAATAACACTTTGAATTATAAATGGATCGATGTTTTGGAATTATTTTTTTCTTCACAACGTATATATACATTTTTACAAGTATTTGCAATTACAGCATCTGAGAAGGAAAATACGTATTTGATGTAGGACAGTTTTTAAGCAGCAAGTAAAATTAACATTTTAAAAACAAGATTCATACACACTCATAAGAATTTTATATAAATTAATGCTAGACTCGCATCAAGCTTGGGTTGAGTTTCTGTGTAACTATGCACTTTAATTCTAATAAAATGAAAGCCGTGTGTGTGTAGTTTGCGAGGCACAGCTACAGTAGCTGCTTTAAAACAGCGTTTTTTACGAGGCTTTGGCAATTAGGGCGCATACTCGAGTTCTGTGGAAACGAGGTATTGTTTTACTCAGAAGGAATTACTGTTCAGATATTTATGAATGGGGAAAATAAGAAACGTTTCCTTCTTTTTTTTGTTTGATGACGATGAAAATAGCTGCATTTCTAATGATGTTTAGTTGGACAGGTTCCTAATGTAACAACATAATAATAATAATCTAAAAATAAAGGTTTGGTTTTGGAATTCATTTTATTACTAAAACAAAAAAAAAAAAAAAAAAAAAAAAAAATCCCACTACATATTCATTGTTATTTTCTAAGTATTTAGAAAATGTGAAATATTTTCAAATAAAATAAGAATTTACATTACGTTTATTGACAGTATTGACAGCTATTGATGTGCCGCAGTACCTAATACAACTGATCAGGTGGGCCTGGCCCCAGTGAAAAAGTTTGGGAACCCCTGCTGTAAGCTGCTGTGCTGTAACCATTACCCTAGTTTTATCGTGGTTAGTTAACAACCCAGCATCAGCTACACGGTACCAATATAATATTTAGGCGCTATATAAATGCATGACACAACAACTATTATTATTATCACTCACTCTGCGGCTGGCAGGGCAGCCCGTACGCCGCCGCCGCTGGCCCGGGCAACACTGCGCCGCTTCCGCCGATAGCTAAGTCGCTTGGTTCGTAGGAGAGGAGCGGGGATTTCTCGCCGTCCGCCATGCCTGACACCGGGACCCGCCGCCGCGGCAATAATAATAAAATAAACAATAAAAATGATAGTGTTACAAGCGGCGGATCAGGAGACCGCAGGAGCAACCAGGAAACAACAAGCTAGCCTTGTCATGTGATTGTATGTGTCTGTCTGGGAGAGCTAGAGGCGTTCACGGCGATCATTCTGCGCAGATCCTGAACTTTGGGTGCGTTCTTATAGCGCAGATTTCCTCAGTTCTGCACTGATATGCGCAGTTCACATAATAGTCCACAATGTGTACAATTGGGCAGATCTGTGCAGAACGCACTCATTCTTACAAGAATATTGGCTAAACAAGGCAGAATCCGCGCAGAATGATCTCTGAACACAGGGAACGCCAACAGTGTACTTGCAAGACGGACGACACACGCCTCACACCCCAAGCCGCACAGGGGAGAAGTTTGCCCCGAACTTAGACTGGCAGGCAGGCAGCACTATTTTGCCCACGAAAGGGCTTTTGTGCACAAAATACATTACAACATGTATTTCGTCCCACAAAACGAAAAAACAAATGTATATAATATTGTCCACAAAAGGCAAAAGAGAGTTTTCATTTTGTGGACAAAATGAAATAAAATGTTTTCATTTTGTGCACAAAATACATTTTTTCTTAGATCATTTTGTGGACATAATGAACAGTCAAGTATACATTCTGTCTACGAAAAGCAAAATAAGTTTTCAGTTTTGTCCACAAAATAATTTAACATACAATTATCATTTTGTGGGACAAAATGTATATTTTGTGGGGCTAAAACTAATTTTGTGGGACGAAATACACATTGTGTAGCACAAAATGCAAATTCTGTGCACAAAACAACATTTTATGGGACGAAATACACATTCTGTGGGACAAAATGCTAATTCTGTGCATAAAATAGACATTCTGTGGAATGAAATACACATTTTGTAGCACACAGTGCTAATTATGTCCACAAAATACAATTTTGTGGGACGAAATGATAATTATGTGCACAAAATACTCATTATGTCGGATAAAATTCTGTGCCACAAATACAACGCGCAGTTTTCAGTTTGAATGTGGCAGCTTTTGCCCTTAGAAGGCATGTTTCCTTTGTGATGTAACTGAGGAGGCGGGTTTTCGCGGAGAGGTGTTTTATTATCTGCCTAATAGGCAGACCTGCCTGCCAGTCAAAGTTCAGGGCAAACTTCTCCCCTGTGCCCCCAAGCCCGGTACGCTTATAACTCCGCCTCTACACGGACGCAATTTCCAAGTCCTCACATTGATGCACTGATCCCGACCATGTGAAGTCGTTTTTTTTTGTTTACAGAATCTAGTTTTCTCTGTATTGTCAATGTCGTAACATGTAATACGCCCATTTTATTTATGTTTTTCAAATAATGAATACATCGACATTGCCGACATTGCGTTCTAAATAAACCATTTAATCATCATTACATTTATAAAGGCAGTATTAATGAATGCGCTTACGTTTCCATATAATATATACAAAAGCGGTAATCGTTAACTATTTGCGGTATGTAATGTATGTAAAAAAAAAAAAAAAAGACAATCTGCAAGCATTGTTGGGAATGGTCTTGATGTCAACGTATTTTAAAAATATTGCTTGATACTCTCTGATTAATATACTGCCCTCCGCTTCTTTGGAAACTGTTCAATTATCCGTTTGTTTCTATTGCAACAATACTGTTAGAACGGAACCCTATAAAAATGTACCACTGGATTTTGGAACAAGGTACGATGGTATCTGTGAAAGTCCAGTTGTATTGTATAATAAATGTATCCTACACCATCAATGTACAATTCCCTGTGTTACAATAATGCAGTACAACCATAATAATAATAGTATAGCTACACTATAGAACCGTGGTACATTTTTATAGGGGTGTAGCGTCACACAATCTACATTTACTTAATCGTATTAAAGTAAGAATTATGTGTGTCATTCTCATCTTATTTACAATGTAAAATTGACATGCTTACATGTCTGTATAGGTTAGCCTAGGTATATGCAATAAAATATAGGAAGCTGAAGTTCAGGTTGTCACTCATATTATTTGCATCCCAGTTTTTGTTCTGTCCTTTAAGCTCATATGCCAATTGATTTATCAAAGTTGAATGATGATCCCTTTGTTTAAGTCCCTTTGGTCATATCATGTTGACCTGCTTTGAAATACAAACTGAAATTAGAATTTCAATGTAGATGTAAAATAAAAATACAGGCCTGCGTAAACCATTGTGCAATCAGTTTTTAATATATATATATATATATATATATATATATATATATATATATATATATATATATATATATATATATATATATATATATATATATATATTCTATAACTGTTAATTTGCAGTCTGTGTGGAGTTTGCATGTTCTCCCCCTGTTCGCCGGGTCTCCGGTTTCCTCCCACAGTCCAAAGACATGCTGCCCAGGTTGAAGGTCACTCTGAATTGCGTAGAGAGGGAGACACAAGAACAGCAAAGGATTAGATATAAACACTTTCCGCCGGGTCAGGCAGCATCCTCCGACTGCTGGGTGACATAAAAGTGAGAGAGAAAGAGCAAAGTTTAGACACATAACATACAACAAATCTGACTCTCGCTCCCGACGGGTCAGGCAGCATCCTCTGGCTGCTGGGTGTTTAATGGAGCAAGAGACAGGAAGGGGACGAACAGGACAAAAGGACAGATCCTTCGCAACTCAGTGCAGCATCCTCAGGCAGCAAAGCTGGCAGCTGGGCGGCGTGGAGAGCTTAGGAAAAGTGTCTCGGGTCCGTTTAGGAGAGACGAAAACAGAGAACCCCCCCCCCTTGGCCGGGGCCCGCTCGGCAGGTGGAGGCACGGCCTACTGTATAAGGGGGCTGAAATGGTTCTGGACCTGAAACGGAAGAGAGGAGATGGGACAGCAAGGTTGAGGCTTAGGCTTAGCGCATAAGCAGCAGAAGAATAGGATGTGGCCGGGGGTCCCCTCAGGCCGGCGAGGAACAGCCAGGCTGCAGTGGTTGAGACGAGAGGCCGACCCGGACAGCCGGGGGAGTGAGACTCACTTCCCCCCCTGAGGAAGCACTGTGCGGACAGTGCGATATAGAAAGGAGCAGAGGAGGGCAGGAGGAGGAACAAAAAACAAACACAGACAAGGAAGCGAAAATAGTGCTGGGTTAAAATAGAATGAGAGCGAGAGATAGACAGGAGGGGCAGCCAATAACATACATGGGGCAGCGCTGGCCATGCCCTAATAATCGACGTGGCGAGTGCTGCATTGTGATTGGCTGAAAAAGCTAAATGAGGCTGAACTGGGATCAGCTTCCGCCCGGGAAGAGAACGGCTGATGCTTACGGGGCAGAACGCTACGGAGGGAAGGTAAGACTAGCTAAAGAAAAGGACTTAGGATGAGAAAAAAGCAGCGCGAAGCGGGAGAGAGCCCTCTACGGCATCCCCTGAATTACGCCTTAAGGCTAACATTAAAAGCATCAGCTAAAAAATTATCAACAGCAATTTATGTCCATTTGTGAAACACACACACACACACACACACACACACAAAATACAGCAATTTATCATGTAGTCACATAGAGGTGGTGATTAAAAGGGTCTCTTAGCAAGGTGCAGTTGTATTGAAGTGAAAGTGGTTGTCTATAGGTACAGTTAGTGGCTAAAAGTGGAACTGAAGACAAACCAACCCTAGCCCCAAACCCTAAATAGTGGGGCAGCAGTGTGGAGTATTGGTTAGGGCTCTGGACTCTTGACCGGAGGGTCGTGGGTTCAGTGCTGCTGTACCCTTGAGCAAGGTACTTTACCTCGATTGCTCCAGTAAAAACCCAACTGTATAAATGGGTAATTGTATGTAAACAATAATGTGATACCATGGATAAGGGCGTCTACTAATAAATAAATAATAACAATAATAAATAACAAGCTGTGATGCAAATAAAAATCCAACTACAGCCTCGTAATAAAGATTATAATCATTGAACACATCTGTGATGTTTGTTGGTATAGAAATGAATTAGTAGAAAGGGAGTGGATTTTATCTGTTCCTATTAAAATTGGACGATTTTTTTGATTACATACACAACATACACATAGGGTAGCAGTGGAGAGTAGAGGTTAGGGCTCTGGATTCTTGACCGGAGGGTTGTGGATTCAATCCCAGGTAGGGGACACTGCTGTTGTACCCTTGAGCAAGGTACTTTGCCTACATTGCTCCAGTAAAACCCCAACTGTATAACTGGGTAATTGTATGTAAAAAATAATGTGATATCTTGTAACAAGTGTAAGTCACCCTGGCTTAGGGCATCTGCTAAGAAAGAAATAATAATAATAATAACGAAGAACTTGATTACAATCTTTGCTCTTATGATTTATCATGTATATTAGGTTATAGTTTGTGGCATGGTGGTGTGGTGGTTAGCGCTGCTGCCTCACAGCTCCAGGGTCCCAGGTTTGATTCCCGTTTTAGGGGAGTTTGCATGTTCTCCCCGTGTTCGTGTTGGTTTTCACCAGGCACACTGGTTTCCCCACCTCAACCAAAAACATACTGGTCAGGTTGATTGGTCACTCTAAATTGCCCTCTGTGTGCATGCTTGTGTGAGTGTGAGAGTTGGACTGGTGTCCAATCCTGGGTGTAGTCCTGCCTTGCACCGTGTCTGCCGGGTTAAGCTCCAGCTCACCGTGACCCTGTATTGGATGAAGTGGTTATTGATGATGGATGGATGGTTAATATTTGTAATAATGCATTTACTGACATCCACATGTTCTCCGATTAATAAACATTTGGACTGAACGTGTTTAATTTTCCCACAGATAAATTGTCAAAATCCCACAACAAGTATAATATATACATTTAGTGGTCCACAATTCTGCTCCTCTAGAGTCGCAGTCAGTCCAGCAGGTTTTTGTAGCTGTCTGTAAATCTCCAACTGCTTAAGAGCAAATAAAAGGGTAAACTTGTCCAATTAAGCAAATTAATTCAAATCAGGTAATGAAGGCCTCAGGGGGATCAAAAAATGAAAACCTTCTTGGCCCAGAGTTCTGCACCCCTGACAAAGGAGATGTTAACACAGTCATTCATTCACAGTTGTCTGAAGAGTTTTTTTTTATTATTATTTAAAGCACTTATTTATCTGTTTTGATTGAAGTCCTGCTTTCCTGTCAAAAGTACTATGAAAACAAACAAGGGGATCAAAATTGCAAACAAAGAACTTTATTACAAATATATAATGCAGTTTGGATATTAAAAATTAAAATGCAGTTATTTTTGACAGATATGTTTTTTATGATATAGCAATAAATAATGAATGTAAACTAATTCCCCCATTTCATTTACACTGAATAAAGGGTATGAATAATTATGTAGCCTACTGTATTTGCAAGTGAGTATTCCTGAGCATTCTCTATAAACATTTAAATAAACATATGTAAACAATAAGTATTAATGACTTTATGCACAATATTTTACTTGAAATGCATATCGTTCACTAAATATATTAAACAACCTTCAACAATGTTACATGTAAAAACCATTAAATAACAAACCATCACACTGCACTGCACCCTTTAGATGGACATCCAAGTGCTTTTTTAAATGGTGGCGTTTATTGGGTTTATATTTGCTTGGCTGGCAAAATGGACAGTGGTACAAAGTGCAGCATTGGGTACACCGTTTCACCTCAGGCAACACTCCTCCTTTCACTGCTGTTATATGTAACTGAAATACAAAGAGCAAATTACAACATGATTAATAACTTACAATTAATATACATCAGTGTATCTACATTGAGATTGGATGAAAATAATGTGTAAAAAAAAAAGTTTTTATTGTATGTAAAAATAATGTGATATCTTGTAACAATTGTAAGTCGCCCTGGATAGGGCGTCTGCTAAGAAATAAATAATAATAAATGATCTGTAGCTAATGTGAAATTCAGAAAACATTGATGTATGTTGGTACAGTGAGGTATATTCAATGGCCTCTTACTCAAAGCATTTTTTGCACATTCTATTATCATCATTTTTTTTTTTTAGAGCTGTAAATGTTGACATAAAATGCAAGTTATGAAGTATGATTTCCTCATACACAACATCTATACGTATTAAGAATATGTGCTTTGACTTTATTTTATTCCTTTTAGAGTAAGTGTCAATAATAGCAAATTTGTGTAAAATGCTTTGAGTAGAGAGACCAGTGTTTCTGTAATTGATGCATTGTTAGGGTGTTTTACATTATATATATATATATATATATATATATATATATATATATATATATATATATATATATATATATATATATATATATTACAATGCAAAATGTAAGTTTTAACTTTTGTTTTCTGGGTACACAAGCCTGGTGTAACCTGAGCTGTTGCAGTCAGATAGATCAAGGCAGTACAAACTAGTTTATGCAGGGAATGCTGAGTGCTTGGCTAGATGAAAAACTGGTCCTGCAGCTTTTGGATTCTCCATTTCAGGCTACTAAGTTGTCACAATTATCTTTTCAAACACACTTAAAGTCTGAGCCTTGTTTACTCCTGATCATTTATAGTAGGAAAGTCAAGAGAAAATACAGATTTTTAGATACAGAAGTTTTATTTCCAGATATCAGAGTCCAGAGTCAGTTTGATTTTTTTTTTGGATTAATTTCAATCTATATTTTCTCTTGACTTCTCTACTGTCAACATAGATATACACATAAAATTATAACATAATGTAACCTCAATGATAAAAGGCCACTGTCTGCTGTAAGTCCAGAGTAATTTATAGGGGGAGAAATATATATATCTTCTTTACGCTGAAGATAGTTCTTAATGACTTTCGCTGTATGTTTGGGGTCGTTGTCATGCTGCAGAATAAATTTGGGGCCAATTAGATGCCTCCCTGATGGTATTGCATGATGGATAAGTATCTGCCTGTACTTCTCAGCATTGAGGAGACCATTAATTCTGACCAAATCCCCAACTCCATTTGCAGAAATGCAGCCCCAAACTTGCAAGGAACCTCCAGCATGCTTCACTGTTGCCTGCAGACACTCATTCGTGTACCGCTCTCCAGCCCTTCGGCGAACAAACTGCCTTCTGCTACAGCCAAATATTTCAAATTTTGACTCATCAGTCCAGACCTGCTGCCATTTTTTCTGGACCCCAGTTCCTGTGTTTTCGTGCATAGTTGAGTCGCTTGGCCTTGTTTCCACGTCGGAGGTATGGCTTTTTGGCCGCAAGTCTTCCATGAAGGCCACTTCTGACCAGACTTCTCTGGACAGTAGATGGGTGTACCAGGATCCCACTGTTTTCTGCCAATTCTGAGCTGATGGCACTGCTGGACATCTTCCGATTGTGAAGGGAAGTAAGCATGATGTGTCTTTCATCTGCTGCAGTAAGTTTCCTTGGCCGACCACTGCGTCTACGGTCCTCAACGTTGCCCGTTTCTTTGTGCTTCTTCAAAAGAGCTTGGACAGCACATCTGGAAACCCCTGTCTGCCTTGAAATTTCTGCCTGGAAAAGACCTTGCTGATGCAGTATAACTACCTTGTGTCTTGTTGCTGTGCTCAGTCTTGCCATGGTGTATGACTTTTGACAGTGAACTGTCTTCAGCAAACCTCACCTTGTTAGCTGAGTTTGGCTGTTCCTCACCCAGTTTTATTCCTCCTACACAGCTGTTTCTGTTTCAGTTAATGATTGTGTTTCAACCTACATATTGAATTGATGATCATTAGCACCTGTTTGGTATAATTGTTTAATCATACACCTGACTATATGCCTACAAAATCCCTGACTTTGTGCAAGTGTACCTAGAAGAATTGATGCTGTTTTGAAGGCAAAGGGTGGTCACACCAAATATGGATTTGATTTAGATTTTTCTTCTGTTCACTCACTTTGCATTTAGTTAATTGATAAATATAATCTATTAACATGTCTATTTTTGAAAGCATTCTTACTTTACAGCATTTTTTCACACCTGCCTAAAACTTTTGCACAGTACTGTATATATATATACATATACATATATATATATATTAACCACAGATGACAAATGAATACACATATTAATTATAACTTTTATAAGTATTTGAAAATAAATCACATTAAAAAATATATGCGATTTAAGTAATTTCAGCGGACACTAACAAATGTTTCTAATGTATATAGATATCTATAACAAAAACATTGTCAATGTAAAAAAACAAAGTTAGAAAAACGCAACAGCTGTTTAAAGGGGTGACATCAGACACAAAAGCCCAAGTTAGGAGAAGCAATTAAGCCAATCTTGTCAAGCATCAAGCAAATAGGCACAATTGGAAAGGTGCTGGGGCCCAAGATTCACACAATTCTTGCTTCTAACTTGGCGCCTTTTTTTGATCGCTTCGCTCCACTTTATCGCTCCACTTGAAATGCACAGTGGCGCAGCGGGCTAAGGTCATGTGCTCTTCAAGAACATCATGTTGCAAGTTCAAACCACTTGAAATTCTCTTTGTATGACTTGAAGTGACTGAAACACACACTCACACACACTGAGACTGTGTGTGTTATAGTGTGTGTGTTTCTCAGTGTATGTGTGTGCCCCAGCACCTTTCCAATTGTGCCTATTTGCTTGATGCTTGACAAGACTGGCCTAACTGCTTCTCCTAACTTGGGCTTTTGTGTATGATATCACCCCTTTAAACGGCTGTTGTGTTTTTCTAACTTGTTTTTTTTTTTACATTTTTGTTATAGATATCACTTCCTTTTTTACTTCATCAAATAATGAACAAAGCGAGGGAAAGATATTCGAGAATGTGTATGGTAAATAGACAGACAGACATTACAAGAGAATAATAAGTAGAGTAATATAAGAGAAATGAGAAAATATTTGAAAGTAAAATAATGGTAGAAGGGACTTTTGGACAGTATTGAAAGTGTAAACATTATATTCTTATAGTTGCATGAGAGGTGAAAACAATATGTCTATTTTGGTAGGTATTGATATATTGATATTTACGTAGGTACAATACTACAATGTTATAAATGGTTCAAAAGGTACATGTGCATGTCCGTGCTAAAGGGTAGTATACTAACACATTTTAATGCTGGAAAAAAAAACATTATTCTCCTTGATATAGTGGTCTTATGAACTTAGGCTAAGGCATTTGTAAAGCATTAGATTTCTTCATAAAAGGACATATTCATTTTGTTTGCATTTCTTGACCATGGTTTGACTTCAATAAGTGCATCATTTGCATGCACCATTTTCCAGTAGCTCCCACAGCAAGAACAGACACATAGTGTCCTAAAGTAGCATCCTGTCCTTGGTGTATGATAATGGAATCTAATTGGTAATTCCTGTTGTCCACAGTAATTGTGCTCTTCTGCACAGCAGTAAACTTAGCATTGTGTCATTTTGTAACGGTCCCGTCTGGTTTGGTTTCCCAAAGCATAAGTTGGACTGCAATCAGTCTCCCTGCTGATTGAATAAGTTCACGTTTCATGATTGGAGAAATGTTGCATTGCCTACATTTGCTACCAGGAATCATTGCCCATTTGTCATTTCTATAAATGAGTTCTTCCAAACAAATGGAATCTGTACCAGCAGGTACATGTAGAGGATAAATATACAACACCTCTCGGTTTGATGAGCAGTAGTTATATGTAGTACATAGAATGCCATGACTTATTGTGACTGAAACCATGCAAGATACTTCAGGACAAATTTCAGACAATTTGGTGAGAAACTCTGCAACATGTTGCTGCTCACCTCTATTGAAAGGTTCTCCTAAGAAGTGACAAATATCCACAGTAGTTAGAGACGCAGTGGATGGCAAGTGATCCTATTTGTGAACAGAGCTCCTGATAGCCTCTTGTTGACTGTGTTTTAATGAATCCTTCAGAGGTTGAAAGTGAAGGCGGCACTGCAATGCTGCATTTGCATAGCATGAGGTGAAATTGGGGTTGCTCAAGCCTCTGAATGGATGTGTAAGTGCAATGTTCTCTTAGAAGACTGAGACTTTTGCTGTTCCTGAACATTAATGATGGCTCGGTGAATGGAATGCACACAATCTTTTCCCTTGTGCGTGTTAGTCTCCTTCAAGCTTGTCAACTTTGGACAATAAATCCCTCTGAGCCGATGGTACTCTTCAACTGCAGTTTGACATGCGTAGATGCAGGTGGGGTCAAAGTTGATAAGGTGGATACTGCTTAAGTAACTGTGGAAAGTGCAACAAAACTTTGTCCATAGGAGAAAATTGAGTTACCATGATCCATCCTAACTGTTTTTAGAGTCATCCCCTGGCATTTGTGAATGGTGATTGTATGAGCACCAATGACTGGGAACTGCTCTTGAACAATGTCGACTTTATACATGATTTCAAACTTTGAGCATACATGTTGAAAGGTATGGGTGACTCCATTGTTAAATGTGATGGTTATGGTTTTGAGCATACTTGTGTTTTCCAGATAGTAGGAAATTGATGAGACCAGTGGCAATGTCAATGTTCTTGCGAATTTGCTTAATACAAATGCAAATGTGATACATTTACTACCAAACTAAATACAAATATTATTATTATTATTATTTATTTCTTAGCAGACGCCCTTATCCAGGGCGACTTACAATCATAAGCAAATACATTTCAAGTGTTACAGTACAAGTAATAATACAATAAGAGCAAGATAAATACAAGACAAATACAATGACTTTGGTTCAAGCAAATACAAGTGTGACAAAATACAATTCAATAATACAGCAGATAACAGTGACAGTGATAGTTACATCAGGATATGATTAACTACAAAATACTACAGATTAAACACTAGGCAGATTACAGTACTCTGAAGTACAGGATTAAATGCAGTAAAATAGGGGGCAGATAAGAGCAAATAAAGCTCATTTAAGGAAAGGTGATAGTGTCCCAGGGGAAAAACAGAGGAGTTCTACAGGTGCTGTCTGAAGAGGTGAGTCTTAAGGAGGCACCGGAATGTGGTCAGGGACTGGGCGGTCCTGACATCTGTAGGAAGGTCATTCCACCACTGCGGAGCGAGGGTGGAGAAGGAGCGGGCTCTTGAGGCAGGGGAGCGTAGAGGAGGTAGAGCCAGCGGAGAGGTCAAGTGGGTGTGTAGGGAGAGATGAGGGTCTGGAGGTAGCTGGGTGCAGTCTGGTCAAGGCATCTGTAGGCTTGTACAAGAGTCTTGAACTGGATGCGAGCGGTGATTGGGAGCTAGTGGAGTGAGCGGAGTAGTGGAGTTGCGTGGGAGAAGCGAGGCAGAGAGAACACCAGGCGGGCAGCAGAGTTCTGGATGAGCTGGAGCGGACGGGTGGCGGACGCAGGGAGGCCAGCCAGGAGGGAGTTGCAGTAGTCTAGGCGGGAGAGTACCAAGGCCTGGACCAGGAGCTGGGTGGCGTAGTTGGTGAGGAAGGGTCGGATTCTTCGGATGTTGCTCAGGAAGAATCGACAAGTGCGTGCCAGAGTGGAGATGTGCTGGGAATAAGAGAGGCAGGGGTCCAGGGTGACTCCCGAGGTTCTTAGCAGAGGAAGAGGGAGAGAGTGTAGTAGATTCCAGAGGAACAGAGATAGAGAGAGATCAGAGGAGGGGGAGGAGGAGGGAAAGAAAAGGAGGTCAGATTTAGAGAGGTTGAGTTTAAGGTGATGCGAGTGCATCCAGGAGGAAATAGCAGACAGACAGGTAGAGATACGGGAGGAGATGGTGGAGTCAGAGGTGGGGAAGGAGAGGAAAATCTGAGCATCATCAGCATATAAATGGTATGAGAAACCATAGGATGCGATGAGGGGGCCCAGGGAGCGGGTGTAGAGAGAGAACAGGAGAGGACCCAAGACTGACCCTTGGGGGACTCCTGTTAAGAGAGGGTGAGGTGTGGAGGTTGCTCCATGCCAGGTTACCTGGTAAGTGCGGTTGGAGAGGTAAGAGGAGAACCAGGCCAGAGCAGTGCCAGAGATCCCCAGGTCAGCGAGAGATGATAGTAGAATGGAGTGATCAACAGTGTCAAAGGCAGCAGAGAGGTCGAGGAGAATTAGGACAGAGGAGAGACTTAAGTGAGTTGGGGCAGACTTAAGTGAGTTGGTGACAGACAGGAGGGCAGTTTCAGTGGAGTGAGCAGAGCGGAAGCCAGATTGGAGAGGGTCGAGCAGAGAGTGGTTGGACAGGAAAGCAGAGAGCTGGCGGCGTACAGTCCGCTCGAGGGTTTTGGAGAGGAAGGGTAGGAGGGAGACAGGACGGTAGCTCTGGAGGGAGGTGGGGTCGAGGGTAGGTTTTTGAGGAGGGGAGTGATAGAGGCTTTTTTGAAGGCAGAGGGAAAGAGACCAGAAAGTAGAGAGGTGTTGAGAAGGGAGGAGATGAAGGGAAGTAGAGCAGGAGCAGCTGTTTGAAAGAGGTGAGTGGGGAGGGGGTCCAGGGCACACGTGGTGGGTTTGTGACCCTGGAGCAGGGAGGAGAGGTCAGAGTCTGAGAGGGGCGAGAAGGTGGAGAAGGAGGGTGAGTTAGTAGGGGATGCAGTGGGTGTAGGGGTTGGAGCAGGAGGGGGTGAGGGGGAGGGAGAGGTGTTAAAGAGTTTGCGGATATCTGAGATTTTAGAAGAGAAGAAGGAGGCAAAGTCATCAGGGGAGATAGAGGAGGGAGGAGGAGGGGGGAGGGTTTAGGAGGGAGGAGAAGGTAGAGAATAGTTTACGTGGGTTGTTAGTGGAGGCTTGGATTACAGATTGGAAATAAGTACATTTAGCAGAGGAGAGAGGAGAGGAGAAGGAGGAGAGGAGAGTGCAGACTTCAAATACTTTCCCATACAACAAATGTTAATTTAAGGTGACATACAAGGAAAGCAGTTTATATAATAACAACATAAACACAGTAATCACATAGTTCATAATAATTAACAGGTGTGTACCAACTGAGCTTTAAATTACGAATTGAACCCTCAATTGAATGAATAAAATGTCTAATCAGAGCATTTGAATTATTTGTAGAAATGGCTGGCTGCACAGGCCTCAATTAATACTAATCTAGGACTACCTAATGTTAACTCAGGTAAAGTAGTTCAAGATTAGTGCTGATCAGGGTTTGTGAAAGCAGCCAAAAGAGTTAGATATTTCAAGTTATTTCTAACATTGCATTAAGTCACTAATTGTTAGTTTAACTGGGGGATCAATTTAATAATTGAGAACTCAGTTGGAACACAAACAGCAGACACAGTGGGCCAGCAGGACCAGGTTTGTGAAAAACTGACAAATGATGAGATATATGTATATGTTTATATATGTGTGCATTGCACAATTATTATTTTTACTTGTTTTGTTTGTTATGTTTAATAAACATGAAGTTCACAAAAGTCCTCTTTAGTTTGCATCTTTCAGGTTAATCAACTTTACCAGCAATACTGAAAAGTCTCTACTTTATTATGAGCATTATTATTGAAAAGTGTTTAAAATTGAAATATTTTTGAAGCTTTCCCATGATTTGAAATTCAAATGCAAATTCTTATATTTCAGAATATACAAATACCAAGTCAAATGCAAATAGTTCAGCAGATTGCATTTAAATTACTATTATTTATTTTATAGCAGACACCCTTATCCAGGGCAACTTACAATTGTCACAATTATATCACATTATGTTTACATGCAATTACCAATTTATCCAGTTGTTTATACTGAATCTAGGTAAATTACCTTGCTCAAGGGTACAACAGCAGTGTCCCTCACCCAGGATTGAACCCACAACCCTCCGGTCAAGAGTCCAGGTATAATGAGGTATAAACACTGCTGTTTAGGAATAGAGCACTTTTTTTTTTACTATACACACATTCCATTTAC